>NW_017307038.1:459424-467727 GCF_000935625.1 Nanorana parkeri
TTTATTGAGCTATATAGAGATATGGTTGTGTGTGTGTAGTATTTACACACTTGCATACATATACTGTATATAAATAATATACCTTGCTAGAGACAGGTGGCAGAAAAGACCATCGCTTACAGGTAATTGTGCTGTATGGTTGTGGTAATTACATCACAGTTGGTGTCATAAATCAGTGCTATCAATGGATTCCTAATTGGGCAACCTGCTGTGCACATGTCTAATTAAGATTGATATATATTAATAACAGTTTCTCCTTGATATCATGTTGTTTGCAGTATGACACCCCCTTCCCTCCACCCCCATTTTTATCTGTCTTTGTATAGACCACAGGCAATCCACATTACCATTCTCTGCGTTAAACTATATATTAAACTACAGCCATTATCCCAGAACCAACCACATGGGCTTCTGGTGGGTTTATGGGTTTTTATCTTAGGTCACATGATTCAGCACAATTCAACCTCCCTCTACATACAGAATGTCTGGAATCACACACACTGGCTGCATTTTCACCTACTCAGATTCAGGGTTCTCTTTCTGCTAGCTACACCTCTGTGGTTGTGGCATTGTTTTCTGAACTACTTTTTTTTTAATGCCAAGAATATGTTTCCTGCTTCCAATTTCCACCCTATTTAGTTCTCAGAAAAGGAGACTGTGAAGCCTAAATTCACATGACCTGAGCCTGTAGTACTCGGTATCTGGCAGCAGTTGATTATACAAGATCCAGGTAAGCCGTGGACTTACTGGCTTAATGATCCTTCCATAGATTTACAAGATGAATATTTTGTAAAGTGATAGCAGTGCTTCAGCTAATCAGGCAGAAAAGGATTCATTGAAATGTTCCAACAATGCTGACCCTGATGAGCTGCACAAACTGTCTGGATGACTTGTGCACATGCTATGTTGCAGTGCATTTATACATTAGCTCAGGTCTGACACATCTTCTCCATGGCAAACATGCACCAATTACTGCAAGCAGCACCCAATGCTGAATTCTGTATTGTGACATGAAAGAGTCATGTGACTTCTCACTGCTGTTTGTCTGCTCAGAGGATTGCAGTACCTACAAGACTATCTATGTAAAATTATGCAGAGACTATGCAAATCATTTCCCTTCTAAATGTGACGCCAGGTAATTTTCATTTTCAGGAGTGGAGTTTAAGTAAGTGTAATTTGGAGCCAAAATGCTACCAATATTGTTATTGACGCACTGAAAACAATGTTCAAGATTCAGTCTATTATGTGAATTATTTGTATCTAACGTTTTGAATAGCCATTGTGCAGTGCTCTCCGTTTATTGTAATGAATGCTACAGCAATAGATGGTGTAAAGAAATCATATGTTAAACATATAAATCTGAAAAATGATCTAATAAAGGACATTGCCAATGGAAGGTACCTGTGTCATCAATTCTCTGTGCATTGTTGTTTAATAAGCTCTTATTGGGTTTTGCATGAAATATTTTACATTTTAAAGAGCATTTGGACAGGAGATGGTTTGTTCTAGAAGTAATGGAATAGAGCAAATTATTATATATTACAGGCTATAGGGAATATCAGAAGGTTCTGCTGTCCTTGAGCCAGGGGGCAAATCATATTCGCTCTGCCCCCTTATTTCTAGCTGTGTGCAAAGTTTTATTAGAAGTAGAAGAGGATCTAGAGTTAAAAATCTGAGTGTGATCAATGCATCCTGTCTCCATTTATAAACCTTGTGTACGGTGGCGAGGGCATATATGCTCATTATACTGTTTATGCAACTTAGTGCTTAGTTGTGCTTTACTGTTCCTGTAAAAATCACATTACTTACAGGTGAACAATGAAAAGAGAACTATGGGGTAACCTTTTTATCCCATAGTTCTCTTTAGGGTCATGGGAGGACATATACTAATGTTCTCCCATGACCCAAAGCTCAGTATATAGCGAGCTATAGCTCACTATATACTGAGAGCTCCACAGCTGGGACGGATCCCGCCAATACTGTCGAGATCCACCCGGCTGGCTGATTGACAGCTGGCTCTGCCTATCTAGAAGCAGAGATAGCTGTGCCCGCCCCCTCCCCCGACCGTTTCTCCAGTCAGCGCTGGAGGATCATAGAGGGGAGGGGGGGAATCCCTGCAGGGAGCGATGACTGACAGTCACCGCTCTTTGCGGGGAGATGATCGGAAAGTGAGTGAGCGATAGTATGTGTTCGCTCACTTCCCGATCTATAGAGCCGACGTGTGACAGTTTCATTGAAAATCACTCACCTCATAGTTTTCCTTTAATAACTAAAACATTTTTTTTTCTTTCTGAAAGTTTCTGTTTAAATGAGCACCTCTGGATCTGGTCAGAAAGTTCATTGACGTCTGTATGGGAAATGGGGGCCACATTAATATTTTCACCAGGGCCTGCCTTGTTGCTGTGCCCGGGCCCCTCTGTCTGGCTCTACAGTGATTCATAGACTGTAGAAGATACTGGTATGGGATTGTGGGTACACATTGCTTTCTGGCTTTGCAGTGATTCATCTTGGCAGCAACAGAACTAAATAATTGTGAACATGGTTTAACTCCTGTATGGCTGTGTAGTGATTTATTCTGACAGTGAATTGGTCTGCTTTTCTGTCCACAAATATGGAGCCATCTTTGTTCAGACATCATCCAGTCTAGCCATCTACTTCTTGTACTAAAATGCTGGCTCAAAGATCACACAACAATGTACAGTATTCTGGTACCTATGCAGAAAAGGAGACATTTTTCTTCAAAACTAAACTGTTCTGATGAATGCAGACTTAACGTTAAAGCTACTAAGAGGTTCACATTAGGTTTTGTATAACACAGGGAAGAGTTATGACCTTCTAATGGAAATTCAGTATCCCTGGCGGTGAGTTGTCCCCCAACTCTTCCAAGATAGCTAGAGCTCCACTGTGAGAGGAACTTTCCAGTTTCTGTGACGTCCTAATAGTCCAGAATTCACCAGAAGCAACTGACACCAGCATGACAGATTACACAGATGACCTGTCACACTCTTCCAAATTCTGATATTCAGTGCCGGACACTATCTTATCATCATAAATATCCTGGATGATTCTACGCTGTAGAATCATCCAGGTGCTAGGGAAGCTGCTGGGGAAGATCTAATCTAATCGCCCATTACCGTGGATGTGTTAGCGCAACCTGATCATAAATAGTACATTTACTGTGACTGAGATCCTCTATTATCCTCTTCACACAAAACCATCAGAGCTCCCTAAGAGTTTACTGTATTGCAGTTTTCAGAAATAAAGCATTTCAGTTATTACTACAAGGATAGGATGTGACCCCACAGGCAGCAGGCGAGGAGGCTGGCTGGACGCTTAATAGGAAACCATCAGTTGTGAACAAATCTTTATACGCCTAAAAGTCTCCTACACACTTTATCATATACCATGCAACCTGTAAGAAGTCTGTGGTACATAGCTCCAACCTTATCTTTGCACTGCAGAACACTGAAGATTTGCAGGTGAATTTTCAGCCCATTTGTTCTTCGATTTCTTCAGGTTATATGTGATCATTCAACTTCCATTCACTCACCAGTCACAAGACACATTTTCTGACAGCAAATATCTGACAATGTCCATCTAATGACTACAAGATACAAACTGATACAGCATACAGCGGGATGGAAAAGGCATTGTGTAGGTACCTCTACTGAGAGAGGAAGAAGGGATCAAAGGTGAAAAAAGGGAAGCGAGAGAGTGAGGGGAAGAGAGAAAGAGACAAGGGAAAGACAGAGAGAGAGAGCAGTGAAGAAGCGAGAGCGGAGAAAATAAATGAGAGAGCAGGAGAGACAAAAAAGAAAGAGTAGAAACCAAAGATAAAAAAAGAGAGAAAGTAAGGAGCAAGAAAGAGAATGGCGAGAAGGAGGATAGATAAAAGAGAAGAGAGAGGTAAAGCAAATGGAGAGAGAGAAAGAGACAAGAGAGATAAAACAGAGAGCAAAATGGGGGGAGAGATTTAGATGGGAGGAAGTGCAAGTGGGGGAGAGAGAGAGGGAGGGGGGGAGGAAAGAAATAAGAGAAAATAGATATATCCCAAAACCACCCCCACAACCAATATTTTATACAGCAATGAAGAATGGCACCAGCTTTAGAGGAATACAAATCCCAGCAACACTTTATACAGAAACACAGAATGGTAGCTGCTATAGAGGACTACAATTCCAAGCAACACTTAATACAGAAATGCAAAATGGAACAAGCTATAAAGGACTACAACTCCCAGCAATATTTTATTAACCTCTTGCCGTCCGCCCGTAGTAGAAAAACGGACAGACGGCACTGCTGCACTGGACAGAATGGCACCAGATATAGAGGACTGCAACTCCCAGCAACACATACAGAAATGCAGAATAATTCCATCAGTTATAGAGGACTACAAACATGTCACAGAACTTAGTCACATAGATAAAAGAAGTCACCTTATCTGACTGTCCTCCCGGCGGGAACACTATGCAGCAGGGAGAGGCAGGAACACTATGCAGCAGGGAGAGGCAGCAGGCTCTATATTCAGGTGGCTGCAAGCTGGGTCCTATCGGCCGGGGCCCCAAATCTGCCTCGCAGTGTGCCTGCAGGCTGCTCTGTAGTACAATTATGTACTTTCGCCTCCGGCTCCCTCCCAGCCCCTTCGTCACTGCCGGGCGGCCAGCGCCCCCACCTTCTCTGTGCCTATCCTGCCACTGGGTCTACTGGCCCCTTCCAGGCTTGGGGCCCTGGTGAAGTGCCTCCCCTGGCCACAGCCCCAGTTCAGAGGCGAACGCTAAAGGTCAGAGTCAATGGGAGATTCAATTTGTCAGTGTCCACTTAAAACTAAAATATCAATTTGGGGGGACTTTTTTGTAGGCCATATGCTGTTGAGTTTTTCTGAAGATGTGACCAATCCAGCTACAACTACCTATAATCAGAGAGTAAGCAAAAACCAGTGAAGTAAGAGAACCAAGGACAGAAATTTCACATTGGATCAAATCACAGATCTGCCAGTGTTTTCCCATATATACAGTATCTGTCTATGTGAGCTATGATTTTGTTGGTGCTGAGGGTAGCTGTAAACACTACAGGTCTCCTCCTGTACCCTTTATAAAACATATACCATCAACAACAGGTAGCTGGAAATATCCCAACAAAGAACTTCTGATTTCATTTAATATTTGATCTACTTGTCTAGTTCTTCAAAATGATTACAATGACATTAACTTGCGGTGAGTTGGGCTCGCGGATGACCTTTACGATACGATTTCATGTATCAGGGCTAATTAAAATTCTGCTCTTCCAAGAGGGGGACAGAAATGTGAAGTGTTACAATGAAACCTAAAGACTTGCTTCCTTTCCATTCCTTTTTTTCCTCACGTTTCTTCTATACACAACTTACACCCACATGGAAAATTCTTCACAGAAGAAACTCGGCGGGAATGTAGGTGTAGCACAATGACTACACATCCCAGCAGGTGACCGCTGCATTCACCAACATCTCCACCCACGCCCTCCTCGTTTTGTCAGAAGGTGAAAATCTTTCCTAAACAGATCTAAATGCAGATACAATATATTTTTATACAGGGGGAATTCTAATATACCTGTCAAAAAGGAAATGTCATCTAAGCTGAGTGATGTCATGATGGGTCAGTGATGATGCAGTGATGTTCACAGTACTCTACTCTTACCATGTATATTAACTAAATGATGTTGTGGAGCTTACATGATGGCATTTAGTAATCCATTTATCATTGCTGAGGACCTGATCTGGCTTTGTGTCACATTCACCCTACAACAATTCATATAATTCACTCCCTAGTGATTTATTACAGGTCTGTGAGTGCTTGCATACCCGAAAGTAGCAGACACAATGGAACAATAACCATTATTTATGCTGACCCACCTCAAGCTACCTGACCAACAATATGTAAAATTAACATCAACAAATAGATCCCTTTGAACAAACAGAATCCTTTTCAGGTTAAAAGCGAACAAAGATATTAGATGACAATCTCCTGGTCTGACTGTCAGGAATAAGCAATGATCTAATGTCTGCAAGGCAGCCTTCAACTGTCAGAGAAAGTAACCAGGCAATAGAAAACCTTGTCCAATTGCTTTTTTCCCAGGATATGTCTATGCTGGGACTGTCCAGTAACTCAGAAGCTACTGAAGTCAGAGGATCAACATATAAGCCAGGCAAATCACATTTTCAGAAGAAGGTCCATATTTGTCACATGGCAGTTTTTCTTAAACATTGAGTGGTTTCAGAAGGGACTGAGGAAACCTACAGGTGAAGATCTCTTTAAGTAAAAGGAATGAGGTATCCATTTTGTTACTATCATTATAGGCAGAAGGGTTTCATACATCAAGTATGGCACTGCTGTCAGCAATTCATACAGGCCGCCTCTATTCAGACAAACAACTAATACTAATATCTGCCCATTCTTTATGTAGATGGGGACTGAATGTCTATTAGCACCACGTCACTTTGAAATCTTTTTAATGAATGTTGAAACCTTGAAAAAACACATTTCCAAATGACATTTAAAATTCAAAATATTCACAGCTAACAATGAAACCAAATTGTACTTCTGTTAAATGTCAGTGCAGGTTAATCAGGATTTCAGCTGCTTTCGCTCCCCCCAGCGGCTCAGACTGGACGGTGGCAGGAATCATAAACCTCTTATGACAACTGCTTCTTTTTTTCTGGTGTTTTACAATATTTTCCCTTGTGCAGGTCTCAAGGTCAACTAATTTTTTCTTATACAGTAATACCTTGGTTTACGAGCATAATTCGTTCCGGAAGCATGCTTGTAATCCAAAGCGCTTGTATATCAAAGCGAATTTCCCCATAGGAAATAATGGAAATTCAGATGATTCGTTCCACATCCCAAAAATATTCATATAAAATGATTACAATACTGTACTGTAATATAATAACGTATAAAATATAAAGAAAAATAAACCAATTACCGGTACCTTTTGTGGCCGGTGTGAGAGGGACAAGAGAGAGGAGGATTATTGTGTAGGACAACTTTCACTATCACTAACGGAATCACTGCTATCTCTTGACTCAATGCAATCTTTTTCATTTCGTGAAACCTTAACAAGGAATCTGTCCAATGTGACATTGCATTGCCGTTAAACAGACTCATCGCTCGCACTGCTACAGCCTTATTCGGGTGGCGCTTTTCTACAAAATTTTGCTCTTCTTGCAAGACATTGCTTGTATATCAAAGCAAAATTTTTCAGAAATGTTTTTTTGTCTTGCAAAACGCTCTCAAACCAAGTTACTTGTAAACCAAGGTATTACTGTACCTTAATTTAGAAGGTGCTGTAATTCCTCCACGCCGCAGACCACAGCAGGCAGGACTTATAAAAGCCACCTCAGAGGGGAACAAGCTCAGGACATCCAGTGGGAAAAAAAGGAACAATTATACTGGAAAGGGAACAATTATGGAGCAAATTTCTCTATAGGAGTCAGAATTCAGCTCCTGGGAGGTGCTAGGCAAGGATTAACCATTTCTAGATGTTTAACCTTTTCAGTGGAAGGAAGGGAATAAGTGTCTATTAGCTATATGTCACAAAGTCTCTGCATGCAATAACAAGCACTTTTGATGCTTGCAAATGATTATTTGTTTATTGTTAACCCCCGCATGACCCAGTCATCATATACTGAGCCACATACTATTCTACTGCCTACTCCAAGGATTTAGCTTTTCAGTTGTTGCCATGGGTTACTGCACATCGTGCCTTTGCACTGCATGTTGTTAAATAAAGACCAGCCAAGTAGTTGATGAAATCACATGACCCATTCTATAAACTGCGTTGTTTCTATGTGTGCGCCATCTGCTGTCGATTGGAAGCGGTGTACAGACATTACCAGCTTGACCATTGTAGAGCATGTTTGTTAGATTCTGTGAAAGTAGAAAACTGGCATCAAATGTAATTTATATTATAGCTGCTTGTAATTGGAAGTATGGGAACATGATGACCCACATACAGGGAACCAGGTGCTCATACATTCCTTCATTGTTGAGGTTTTTCTCTGCTATCTGCAGCCAGTCCAAGAAAAATATTTCAAAGTAATTTTAAATATCATATTCCCATCTAGCTTGTCACAGCTTGTCACCTCCAGAAGGAATAAAGAATGCAGTTACAGAGAGAGATGCCAGCGAGGCCGCTGTCACCTGGCTGTGTATGAGGGAGGAAGCTGGAGGAGCTCCCTGCCAACACGCTGCATGTAGGTGCTGTTTAAATTGGCTGATTCCTCCTCTATCAAGGCATGGAGGGCAATATCCTGAGAGGCCAGGAGAAGT
>NW_017307038.1:467815-508801 GCF_000935625.1 Nanorana parkeri
AGGGGGAGAAAATGTGGAAGAAAGGAGGGGGAAGTGAAAAAAGTAGGGGTGGAAAGAGAGGAGAAAGAAGAATGGAGGTGGGACTGAGATAGGGAGGAAAGGTAAGGGGGAGGGCAGGGGAAAGTGGAGAGAGAGAAAGGAAGAGGGGGAATGTAGATTAAAAAGAAGAGAGCGAGAGAGAGAGAGAGCGAAAGAGACAGGGTGAATCAGAGAGATGGGGGTGGGGGTAAGAGAGAGAGAAAAGGGGTGGGAGAGAGGGTAAAAGAAGGAGAGTAAGAGGATGGGGGATGGAGAGTGAAAAGGAGAGAGAGGAAAGCAGGGAAATAGAGAGATAAAGGTGAGGTGAGAGGGGATTAAAAAAGAAAGGGGGAGAGTGGTGGCAGAAAGGAAGAAGCATGAAGAGAGAGAGAAAGGAGGAGAGACAAGGGAGTATAGGGGAGGAGAGGTGGCTGAAAGAGAGAGAATAAGGAGAGGGGGGGAATAGGAGACATGCATGGATGGATGGGTGGACGGAGAGACAGAGTTTTCCTTTCAGTGTAACCTGTAAGTACTGCATGTTGGTCCCATATTGGATCATGACATTTCTAAATGAGTGAAAGTGATTTTGATTGTCTTTTTCAGCTATTCTAGGGCAGTACTGGTGTTAGAACTGATTTGAAGAGTATGCCAAGCAAAAGCTAATTTTTCTAATTTTTTATAGAGTGGGAAAGAATTAGAACACATGTTGGGTTTCTACTGTTTCCTTGAAGAGATTTACCCTAACTTCGTGTCGTGTTGACAACTATTTAATTGGCAGGAAGTGAAGGGCATCTGCAAAAGGGACTCAGACAGAATTACAACTCTGATAGTGGTTCTAGCCTTCCCCTTTTCTACTAAAGAGAACAATTTCTGTCTGTGCTGCTGTTGGGGAGTTCCCCTCACTTCCTGTATGGTAAAAAGTTAACAGCAGGACAGGAGTAAGGGTAAATCTTCCTATAGGACCCCCAGATAGCAGTAAAAACCTAACAAGAAATAGAGGTGCACCGAAATGGAAATTTTACAAACGAAACGAAACCGAAATAAAAAAATTGTCAGACCGAAACCGATACCGAAATTTTTTTGTTTTAATTTTTTCACATTTTAAAAATATTATATTTGTATTTATTTTTTATAAATTTTTTTATATTTATTTTTATTTATTAATTAATTTATGAGGAACATCTGTAGTGTTCCTGTTCATTGATAACATGAGGACATGGTATGTTTAGTATAATGAAGAGGGGGTGCTGTAGATTACTTCCCATTCATTCATAATTGAGGCTATAGTTAACATACTATGTCCTCAATTATGTACAAACACTCAGCAATCACTGATCGCTGAGTGTTTGGACCTGGCTCTCCTCTCTGACACACTGTCACAGGAGGCTGAGCGAGAGGTGTAGGAGGAGAGCTCAGCCTCCTGTGACAGCGCGGGCTGTCTCCGCCCACACACCGCTCTGCCGGACTGTGATAGGAGGATGAGTGGTGTGGAAGGAGATGCCGGCCGCTCACAGCGCTCTCCTCCCACAGCGCTCGGCCGGCTGTCACACTTTCTCTCCTCCCCGCTGGGACACAGAGCAGCGCCCAGAGGGGAGGAAAGAAACCTCGGATGCGTATCGTCCGGAAAATGGCACTTTCGGCATTATGCCAGAAGTGCCATTTCCGGCCGATATGTTTTGGCGTCCGATATATCGGTGCATCCCTAGTTCTAAATCTTCCTTCATTCAGTCCTCATTCACACTGAGCATTTTGTAGAGCTTTTCCTGCTGGAATAAAAAAGAAAACCCCTTTCATTTCTATGGCCATGTTCACATCTGTGCGTTTTTTCACTTGAAGCTAAACGCTCGTCCCTTGCAGAAAGTATTCTTTTTGGCAGATTCTGCGCTTCTTGGTCCCATAGACTTCAATGGAAATGCTACAAAAAAAGTGCATTTGCTGCGTTTTGTGAGTTTGTGCAAATTTTTATGCGCGTTTACTCACTCACATCAATGTGAACAGATCTGCTTGAAAAAAACATGTACATTTATGTTTGTGTGTACATTTGTGCAAAAACACACTGAAAACGCACATCATGTTGCTCAGGCGTGAATGCAGGCTTAACCTGAAACAGTGTTTAAATGCAGTACTGAAATCCAGTATCATATGGTATTTTGCTATGCAACCTTCATCTCATAGATGAGGCTGCAGTGGGTTTAGAGCAACAGGGCAGAGCTTAAACCAAGCAACAACTGAGCTCAAAGGTAAGTGCTGAAATTAAAATTGTGATGACAACTCTCAGAGCCCCACTTTGAAAATTCAGAGCAGCTGAAATATAGGACAGGAAAAACGTATACATATACTGTATGCAGGGATATATCTTGCAAGCCTATAAGAATCAAGTGTGTGCTCACCGGAATTCAATCATGACCCCTATTGCTTCATGATGGGGGATGTCATAAGTTGTCAGAGTGATAAGACCTTGTCAGCAGTGCCAAAACAAATATTATTAGTGTAGTGTAACAATCGGTGTGATCATACCACAATTCTTGCACTAGATGGCACTCTTTCATTACTGTCTGTGGATGGGACAAAAATATGTTTGCTGCATCATGAGATTAGAAATCCTGAACCTGCTGGACAGAAATGTAAATGTATTTGGCAGTTATATAGACTGAATGGAAAAAGGACTATTTTATTAACATCAAATTACAGTAAAGCTCATGCAGCATATATATCAGATTGGTAATAAAGTGGAGCAAAACCCAGCTAAATACCCAGTTGAAATACATTCATGTGAGCTGAAGTTCTGTTCAGCCCGTCTTTTGATTCACACAGCCTGGCCACACTACATGGCAGGGGTGACACCACAATTCAGATCTATTAACTCTGCAGATTTTAACCATTGCTTCTCTGCTCCTAGCCTACTGGTTGGATTATGATAGAGCATCACTAAACTACTAATCTCTGGGTTTTCTTCTCTTGTAACCACTGAAATGTCTCACTCTTCAACCCTAGTGATTCAAACACACTAGAATAACAGGACTGTGCAGTGCAGTAAAGCCAGATTCACTGTGGCAGCATTCCCTTTCACAGCCAAATTTCTAGTGTGCAGGGCTCATGTGAACTTAATATAAAGGTATACTTCAGGTCAGCAGCATTTAAAATACATCTAAGCATTTTAAATGATTGTTTGTCTAGACTAAGAGGTGAGATTTAGTTATTGTCTGCAGTTCCACTTTCCCTGCGCTCTTTTCAAATTGCATTTTTTTAAACAGAAAAAAAAGAAGATAAAAATATGCATTTCTAGCCTGTGTGGAATGAGTGCTGTGTGCAGGCTTAGTATTTATGGTGGATGTAAATTTACGTGAATGAGAGAAGTAATTGAAATATGGCCGGACAGATGGAGACGTGAACACCGAGATGGCAGCTTGATCCATGGCAGATGATAAGTCAGGAAGAGGCATCAATAGGATATACGGATTATATATTCCAATCGCATTAATCAAACATGCGTCTGGAATGCATTGCTCACCCCTCAAATGATCATTCTCAGTTTAAGGGGCTTAAAGGCTTTAGGCCAAGAATATATCATATAATAAAACAACCGATTCTAAGAAAAAAATAAAGACTTTGTTCACTGCATGGACATTGTCAAGTCAGGAGGGATAGGTACTATTTCTCTATTGGTAGGGCAGTTAGTTGCACTTAAAGTGATAATAAAGTCAAAATGTTTTTAAGCTATTTTAAATGCTGATTAAATCACTTAAAATGGATGCTGCTTCTAGATGTTGAGAACGTTTTAGTTTTCTGTAGAATCAGCTGGTCCCCTGATCGCTGGCCCTGATATCCTGTTTTAGGGTGGCTCCTTTCCCTTGCATGCTCCTATGAAGCCACCTTTGTGTGTAATAGTAAGCTGTGTGTGTGTCACCACAAACACACAGGCACAGCAAGGCAAGACACTCCCCTGCTCCCCTCCTCCCTCCCCCAAGCTAGTAGATAGGCAGCTGCTGCAGACTACTCTATTCCTTTGTGTTCTTGTCCTGGACAGGAAGTTCAGGGAAGCTGATCTGAGAGAGTTGGAAACAGCTGTTCAGAAACATGATGACTGTAAGTGCTTGGGCAAAGTTGTAAAGAAACACTTTGCTGGGCACTGTATAGTTGCTTGATCTGGATTCATTATTGAAAAAAAAAAATGGGTTGAGAGTTTAATACAACTTTAAAGAAATGCAGTACCGATACTAATCTGTCCTCCAGCAAGCGGTAGGCAATGAGCAAAGGGCGTGATGATCTTACCGCCCCCTCTCTGTCAGAATCATCACCAGCAAATAGATATTGTAGAATACAAACTTTAGGAAATGGATTATCTGCCAGGCAATCTGTAAAGTAATGCACGTACCGCATATCATAAAGAGAGTGACACAAATTCATACAGGCTCCACTTCCCCAGTGTCCTCACCGCTCTTTGGACTAGAAGTGACATCATAACACAGTGATTATGTAAGGATACATAAGTACCTACGCTCCTACCCAGCAGCTTACAGAACTGCCCCTCCTGCTGTAAGCCTGATTTCAGCTTTCTGCTTGCATATGTAGACTCCATATATAGACAGGTTTCGGGTTGTTACATTGCCTGGACTGACAAAAACAAAAAATGTAATGAATGAAAATGCAAAAAAAAAGCCGGTTTGGACATTTTTGCTAAGAGTTGTTCTTCTTTAACCCCTTGCCGTCCGCCCATTCTAAAAATAGGAGTGGACAGCAGATGCTTCCCAGCGGGTGGACGTACATTAATGTGATTCCACCGGGAAGGTAAACAGCCGTTACCGGCTGTTACATACAAGCGTTCGGCTGGCCCTACAGCTGGCCGATCGCTTGTATGACCCTGCATTATGCTGGGCCCCCCTGCTGCCGCTCCCCCTCCCAGGCACCACTGCGGGTGTCCGGGACTATGAACACCGGCACAGCGGCTACTACCATAGTAGAAAGAAGGAGGAGAGTTCAGCATTTCCCCCACCGCTGATCTCTCCTCGTATTACATCACTTCCACCTTTAGCTGTCATTTCTCTGGCTGCTATCCAGAGAAGAAGCTGGTGAAGCAGATCTCTGCTTGAGCAGATTCTTTGAGGGTCCCAAGGTGGCATTAGGGGTCTTGGGGACCTCTGATGTCTCCAAAAAGAGGACCTGTCATTGTATATTTGCTATCACATAGAGGGCTTTTTATCCCCCTATGTGATAGCAATCAAGTTAAAGTGACATTAAACCCTCAGATTTTTTTAACATAAACCAATACTGTAATGTGTGCCTTACTATAATCCATGGTTGTTTCCCTTCTCTTTGCTGCTCTTCCTTTTAAATCCTCATGTCTTCTCATGCTTGGGGAGAAGTTCCCTTTTCAGCTCAGGGCCTCTTCCTGTAGTGCTAGCTCAGGTTACAAGCCTATACAAACTTATACACAGACACCGTGTATCCATTCCTGAGACAAGGCAGTCTGCTGCAAAACAGAAGTTCTGCAGAGCATGAGAAGAGATACAGATTTAAAAGGAAGAGCAGCAAAAAGAAGGGAAACAATCATGGATTACAGTAAGGCACACATTACAGTATTGTTTTATGTTAATAAATCTGAAGGTTTAATGTCACTTTACATGTAAAAAAAAGAAAAAAAAATTAAACGTCTCATATATATATAAAAAAAAAAAAGTTTTAAGGCCCCCACGTGCATGCACTTAGAAACGTAAATACGTGTTGGGCGCACCTACGTCCGAAAACGATTATGCCACACATGTTACATATCTTTGCGAACAATTGAGTGTGAGCAATAATTCGAGGACCATCAATCACTAATAACACTAAAATGATGAGCGGAAAACGCTTTTAAAGTGTCGCCTATGGACAATTTTAGGCATGGTAGTTTTTTGTAATTCCGCAGGTGCGCGCAATTTTAAAGCTTGACATGTTTGGTGTCCTTTTACCCGACGTGACTCCGTCTTTTATATTTTACCAAAAAATTGGGTAATAAATGTTTTATAACATAACGTAGAGAAAACAGGCTTTTTTCAAAATTTCTGGTTCTTTTTTCATTATATAGTAAAAAATAAAAACACCAGTAATAATTAAATACCACCAAAAGTAAGCTTTATGTGTCCCATAAAAACGGTATAAAATTCATTTCAGTACTGCGTTGCATGACGGAATAAATGTCAGTCAAAGTACCGCAGTGCTGAATATGGAAAAATAACTTGGGCATGAAGGGGGTTTAACACCCCAGGCAGCAAGTGGTTAAAGTGTAGTGGAGTGGGTGGCTTTTGGCACATCCCATGTGGTGGCCTGCTCTGAGGAAACGCTGGTACGAGTGATTGTTATGCATTGCCTCTGTGATGGTACTCAGCAGGATCTCTCCTGCATCTCCTTCATTACTGCTTTATTTCATATTCGGCTTACAGATGTCTGCCGCTGTGATAAGTGACGCACACTGAACTATTCCGCCCCAACTCCTCTCTACTGAAATCGCTGTGTTGTTTAGTATGTCAGCAGGGTGACGAGACGCCCCACAAACGTCCTGAAAAGCTGGCTTCACTGATGGCAGTGACAAATGTTTAGATTATACGGTGAGAAACGCCAACTATTTTAGCATTCTATGGGTGACAGCCTATCCTGTGCTACCAAAACTCCATTTTCCAAGCCTGCAATTATTTTAAACAGCCCCGCCTCCTCTTTCTTCAGTGAACTTGCATAGGCGCCATGAAAAGTAAGACTGTCAGAGATGCAGTTAGGAGGTCATGATACAGACACTCCTGTTAGCTTGAATTTGAGCTGTTGTGTGGGGGTAGAGGAAATGTCATGTGAAAAAATAACAATTATACAGCAAACTACAGGGAAATGTCACATTAGCAACTTTGTAGCAGATATTTTAGCAACTATGAATCTCTCTGCTTGTAGCTGGAGTTGCTGCTGTAGTTGACTAAGGACTCATTCACACACAACACAAGCAAAATTGTTTTTATATATGTATAATATGTATATATGTATATACGAGTGTCTATGCATACATGCATGCACAATATGCAATCCCAGAATGCATCACTCGTAATGGAATTTTCAATGTGCTGTACGCATGTACTCGCGTATATACGCATAAACGCGCGTATGTGTGCGGAAATACGCAGAAATACGCTGGCTGGACGCATCTCTGTTCCATTCTGTTTTTGCGCATATATACGCTACGCAAATATACGGCTCCGTACGCGGCTATGTGTATGGAGCCATTTCTTTGCATATGTTGCATATGGTACAATACGCACATACGCGCGTATACATGTGGCAGTGTGAATGAGGTCTAAAGTTGTGTGAAGTTGGGGTGCCAACTTCACACAGCTGCTGGCTAATAGTGATGAGCCTGGGCTTGGTGCGAACCCAGTTTGTCTGAGTTCACTCAAGTACACTCAATACTGAAAAACCCCCTCCTGGTGCAATCAATTGGGGCAGGCGTATTTCCTGCCCCCCAGCTAGATGTCACAACGGGGTGGGGAATGCCCCCAATGCAGCTGCAGCCAGTGATTGGGCTGCGGGGGGTGATGGCGTGGGGTTGGCAGTCACAGTTTTGAGTGACCTCCGGTAAACTGGATTTTGTACCAGGTTCATCACTAATGGCTACAATGCTTATTTAGGTAGCTGCAAATCACTGGTGTGCTTACCCATCAGAAGCTGCATTGGATAACATGAGTAGATACTGAAGCTGGAGATTGACTTTTTACAGCATTTGGAGCGAGTGACAATCGTTCTGCAATCAAATCAGTACAATTTCTGCAACACTGACCTTTCACTGAATGCAATTTGATTTTTTTTCAAACAACAAAACAGAATGTATGACAATTCTGTAGCTGCTACAAATCTCTGCCACAAACTCCAATCAGAAATGAAAAATACCATCTCATGAAGTTATGTTATTTATGTAACAATTACGGGCCCTATTGGCACATGTAAACTATTTGTGCATTGTGGTGTGTTGAGCTAAAATTGCAGTGTGTTGGCTGCCCATTCAATATGAATTGGCTACCTTAATAAAAGGCACTGAATGGGCACTTAATGTATTTTTTTAAACCCGGCTAGTATAAGTACTTGAATTACTCCTAATATTCACTTCCTGTAGTTCATCCAATAGCACTCAGACTGGGAGAAGGAGGACCAGCAAGTAGTTAGGTTTCTATTTCTGAGCACAGTGCAGTCAATCGAACACTGGGAGTTTACTGAAGTGACCAGTGTGAGCAGAGGGATCACCTCACCTACGTGCTGCTGCTTTCTTTCTGTCCAATCAGCAGCCAGAGATAGGTTAGAGACAAAGCTGTATTGACAATATCCAAAAAGATAAAATTACCATTTAGTTCAGTTGTGTAATCCTTAAAAATTATGATAATATGTTTAATATTCTGTACCTGCCATAATTACCTGACTCAGCTATCAGAGACGCCTCATGTAACTTTCCGCACAGAAGCATTCAGACATGGGAGGGAGGGGTGGCACACTGAGCCAACCAGGGCTCTGCTGTGTTGTACAGAGCTGTCAGAACATGCTTAATGGAGGAAAGTGCAGAGGGATATGACCTTATCAATGTACTGCTAACTCTTCTCTGTCCAGTCACTGGCTGGGGAAGTGTTTGTGGGGGGGGGTATTTAATTAAGGGAACCCATTGTAAGAAAAACAAGGAGGCCATAGAAAAACTGTGATATTTGGGCTGGTGGCCCTGAGTGAAGATACTTCACCATACAGAAATCGTTCATGGCAGAGCCTGCAATCACTGACTCATGTCGGGTATTATATAGCTACCTATTCTTTGTTCAAACCTGCAATCACAGCATCTGGCAGAGGGAAGTTTTCCAGCAACCACCTTTCTTTTTTAGCTTTGAGATGTCAAATGAACAAATGCTATAAATATGAGGCATTCCCTCTTGTCCTACTGTAACTTGCACATGTACAATAAAGCTAATTTATGATTTTTTTTTAAATGAACAAATGCTGAGAGCTGCAATGGTAGATGATGATGGAAGATGTGAAAAAGTGTCACAATAAACCATGTACTTCAGCAACACCCACCTTTTACCATGCCCACTAATCAATGTACCATCTGTTGGTTATGTGTTTAGATGAAGCACTGAGATCTTGAGGAATGCTGAATTAAGTTTTACTTGCTTAGAAGAACATGTATAATTATGGCATTGTGAAGAAAACCGAGAGAAAGAAAAGATACTTCCTGTGTACCATAGATAAGCATGCACATAGAGAGTAACATTGTACTACAGCGCCACCTACAGCTCAAAAGACAATTTACAGTCAGTAATACAACCCTTCTCAACAGCATATGCCTTGCTATATGAGGTTTAGCTTCTCTCGAAGGAAACTATGACATTCCTTTGCCAACGGCTTGTTGAGTGCGTCCGCAGTAATTTCTTCTTCTGCTGCCCTTCTCCACTGATTAGCTTCGTGTTTCAGTAATTTTTCTATGTCTTCCCACAATGTTGGTTCGAGTATGCTATGTGTTTTAGCAGTATATGACAGATTGCAGGGTGGTATTCCCTTTGTTGCCCAAGTGGATCTTCTAATTTCAGGTTGTTCAGCAGAATTTAACATGGAACTTGAATTATCCATTATGAGTTCCACCTCTTGTTCTGACTCCTGTGCAGCTTCACTTTGCTCAGCTACTGGGCGAATTCACTTCACAACTCCCCGGGATCATTGTTTTTGGTGATGGCTTCTCAACTAAATAGATGCAGCTTATTATCACCTTGTCAGTCTTTGGGTGGAGGCTTCTATATCCCTTACTTTGTTCATAATATTCCACCAGAATACTTTCAATGGCTGTGTTCTCCAATTTGGATCACTTCTCGTTGGGAACATATGAGTAAGCTTTAAATCCAAACACTCTGATCCATTACTTCGATCCATAGCACATTTCAAATGGGGTGCTTTCAGTGGCTTTTGATAGTAATCTGTTTTGTCGGTATGTTGCAGTCATGACTGCTTCTCCCCAGTACTTAGGTTGGCGTCTAACAGCATGCATCTGGCCATTTCTATGGGAGTGTGATTTTTCCGTTCTGCTACACCATTTTGTTCAGGAGTGTATGGTGTGGTGGTCTGGTGTACTATACCTTGTTTCTTCAGATAGGATTCCTCTTCCTTACTGATGTGTTCCCCTACGTTGTTGGTGCGTATGATTCCTGGTTTCCATTGGAATTTGTTCCTGGACATGGCTACAAACTTTTGAAGTTTTTCTGAGGTTTCATTCTTGTGCTTCATCAGATAAGTTGTTGTGTACCTGGAATAATCATCAATGAAAGTCAGTAGATACCTTTTCCCGCCTGACATGGGAGTTTTCATTGGCCCGCACACATCGCTGTGTATTGCTGGGGTGGGTGGTTTTCTTTGCGTGGACCGTTTGTGAGGATTTGCTTATTGGTTCAGATTGTAAATTTATCACCTCGGAATTGAACTGTGAAACCGTTATTAGCAAGGGTTTTCACTGATAGAAGGCATCCTTCTAGGTCTGCAACTTACAGTACATTTTTCACGAGGATACTCTGCTTGTCCCCTGATGGGGTGATGCAGTTCAAGAATCCTTGACCATTACCTTCTGCAGTAATACTTTTCCCATTTGCTAGGGAGACTGTGTCCTTTGCACTGAAATCAATTTCTGTGAAAAAGGTCTCACCAATAGTGGCTTATTGCGCCTGAGTCAATACACTATCCGCTTGGTATACTGCTCTGAGTCACTTTAAAGGTAGCGCTCCATAATATGTATGCAGTGTTCTTTGTGGCTGCCCTAGCTCTTTCTCTTGTGGGTGCCTCTTGCTTTCGCTGCTCAGCTTTCCAGATCGAACAGTCCTTTTTCAGGTGACCAGTCTTATTACAGCAAAAACACACTCTGCTTTCTTTGTTTTGCTTTGCACTTTCATTCACCTTAAGGGCTTTCTTGTTTTCTTCATTGCGCATATTTTCTTTCCTTCTGTCATATTAATCCATTAATTTTCCTTTGGCATATTCTAATGTTAGTTCCAGCTCAGGTCTGACTGGCAACTTTTAGCCCAGGGGGCAAGTACAACCCAGAGGCCCATGGTGCTGCAACTTGGCCCCCCTCCCGCTCTCCCTCTTCCCCCGCCTTCTCCCCGCCCTTCCGCCCCTTTTGCCATCCATGTAACAGTAGTGTGAATGGTCGGGTGATGTGAGGACTCCTAGTAAGTCCATGAAAGGGGTGACAGGCTGGGGGATGGTGCTCTCCTCCCACTGGGCTCCCTACATGGTTCTGGCCTTACTCCGCTCCATGTCCGGTACTTAGGCACTCTCACCCACTGTGGACCGCCGCTGGCTATCCATGCTTCTGGGCCGTGAGCTGTGGGAGGATAGTGGGAAGGGCTGGATAGTTTCAAAGTCAGTGTTCTATCATTTTTCTCGATCCTATACATTTTCTCGACTGTGCCAATTCCAGTGGGGCCGCGTCATCCAAATCAGCTGTTTTCATGACCCCCTTTCTTCATGACATGCGCACCTGGAAGTGACGCGGTCCAGAAATTTATTGGTTGAGGAAAATTATAGCACACTGGTAGTGAAGGGATGCCACGTCAGTGCTTTGCGCGTGTACGACTGCTGGGACCCTGGTAGTTCTGCCACTAACTTCAAGCAGTAGAGGGACTACAAATCTCAGCACAATATACAGCAATGTAGAATAATACCACCAGCTATAGAGGACTATAAATCTCAGAAATACATTGTACAGCATTGCAAAATGGCATTGGCTATAGAGAACTACAATTCCCAGCAATACATTATACCCCAATGTAAAATACCATCAGCTATAGAGAACTACAATTCCAAGCAAAACCATTATACAGCAATGCAGAATACCATCAGCTATAGAGGACTATAAATCCCAGCAATAATGACTCCCAACAGCTATAGAGAACTACAAATCCCAGTAATACATATTACAGCAATGCAGTATACCATCAGCTAGAGAGGAATATAAATCCCAGCAATAATGACTACCAACTGCTATAGAGAACTACAATTCCCAGCAATACCATTATACAGCAATGCAGAACTGCATCAGCTATAGAGGACTATAAATTCCAGCAATACATATTACAGCAATGCAGAATAATATGAAGCTACATACTCTGTTGCTCTGGGTTCGCCACCTGATGTCTCCAGGGTCTCAGGAGGGCTGTGCGGGCTCTAACCAGGGGTCCAGAGAGTTTCCCAGGTGCATGTGTGTGCAGCAGAGGCGGTTCCCTAATTAGGCTCCCAGGTGGCCAATGCGGACTGTCAGCTGGTCAGTGCGGGATCTGTGGTGGCCAGTGGGGGCTCCCTTATAATTAGTGGAGGCTCTGTGGTTGCTCCCTGGTGGTTAGTGGGGGCTCTGTGGTGGCCAGTGGAGGCTCCTTGGTGGTTAGCGGGTGATCCCTGTTGGTTAGTGGGGGATCCCTGTTGTAGGGTGACCATTCATCTAGAGCTACAGCTAACGATTATTTTCAAAATCAATTAGCTGATTATTAAGTTTGATTACTCGGATAAAAACAAATGGCTCCAGTGATGGACTACTAGTTTGTACTGGGTGGCGGTATTCTGCATTGCGCTGTATAATGTATTATTGCTGGGTTTTGTAGTCCTCTATACAGCGCAATGCAGAATACCACCAGCTATATAGGGATACAACAAATCTCAGCATTACATTATACATACAGTGTATAATGTATTGCTGGGATTTTTATTCCTCTATATCTGATGGTATATTGCTCTGTATAATATACAGTACAGCGCAATCTACCATCAGCTATAGAGGACTACAAATCCCACTATCCCAGCAATACATTATAGAGCACCATGTGTGGGAAAGTGCAGGCTTACCTCAGCAACTTGCTTCTGAGATCGGGCCTGTCTGTCGGCGGCTGTCATCCCCTCACACCTGCTCCTCCTTACTTCTTCTTTTCCCCGCGTCCCTATGCCGATCGTGGATGTGGGCGTGCGGAGCGTCGATGCAGGCGGGCGGGTCTAGCAGCAGCAAGCGTGAGGCGGGGAGGACGGCGCGTGGCGTGTGTGGAGCCGTGAACAGGGTCAGCTAATCAAAAGCTGATTAATCAATGATTGAAAAGGTTGACGACTTTTTCAAGCATCGATTATAATCGACTTAGTCGATTAGTTGTTGCAGCCCTACATTCATCCCTGATTTCTGGGGACAGTCTTCGGATTGAGGAGACCATCCCCAGACAAGCTATGTCTCCGGGAACATAAAATAAGCCATTTTATTTGTAATACTCACCTGATCCCAGGATCCATCAACAAGAGCAGCCTCCCGTCTCCCACGCTGTCAGAATATGGATACAGCGTGTGCTGGTTACTACTTAAACCGCTGTGCAGCTAGATAGATATGCTATTAGCGTAGCGAGGAAGCCGGCTGCGCATTTTGCTAATAGCGTATCTTCTCAGAAGCTGCACACATTGCGGCGGTTTAAGTAATAACCAGCACACGCTTTATGCAGCTTCTTTTTTTTAATAAATTCTTTATTTATAGTTTATATAAAGTTTGTAACAAAACAGTAAGAAAATAGCACTAGCACAAAGTGTACTCGAAAATTGGTCAAGGAAATCCACCATAACATCTATGTATCCTAGGGTATACATCTTGTATTACAACCATAATCTGGCTCAGACATTAGCCTGTACAATTTGTCTGTGGTAAACCAGATCTTCTCTTTAGCGTTAAACAGATACCATATGCATATTAATGAGTAAGTGAGGTGGATAGAGGCGAAAAGGTAGGGGGGGGGGAGAAGAGAGAAGACTAAGAAGAAAGAGAGACGAAAAAGTAGTATAGAAGGGGAGACAGACGTTGTCTCACGAGTCTCCATCGGATCTTGATCGCATCACCGCGGTTCCTGTCATTCGCCTGCATATCCCCTATCCGCAGTCTTACTGCCAGTGAATGAGGCCCTGCATGTCCACATCTCCACCCCAGATAGGTCAGCTGCCTCCCGTGTCAGTCTTCACATCTCCCCTAACAGGGCAGCATATTCCTGGGTAGTAGTGAAATCTATCCAATAAAACCAGGTGCGATTAAACTGTGTCACTCTGTGGCTAGCTGAGGCCAGGAGATCCTCCATTCTGTAGATCTCTCCAACCTTCGCCAGCCACAGTGAGATTGGTGGCGCAGCCGTGTGTTTCCAGTAAAGGGGGATACACACCTTCGCCGCACTGAGTAAGTGCACTAAGAGGGACCTCCTATAGCGGCGTAAGGGCATGGGTGCCAGGTGTAGGAGATATTCAGCTGGGTCGGACCCCAAAACAACCCCTGTCAATATGCTGCAGACCTCTGCCACCTCGGAAGCACGGAAGTGGTAGATCCTGAAGCTGCCTGACTTTATTACTCGGTTGATCTCCCTGTCATAGGGTGAGACGGGCAGGTCGGGGTGCCCCAACACTGGGGTCATCCGGGAGGGATACCTATCTGCCCTACAGCCAGTCTTATCTGCTTTACAGATAGCCATCGTAGGGCCAATGAGTGGATGAGTCCGAAGGTGGCTCATATGCTTCCTTTCTGTCTAGGGTAGGCCCCCGAAAGGAATTGTGGTACAGGACTGCTCCATTGGGATCCACCGTTTTTCCTCTCCCCCCTGGCACCAGTCTAGTATCCTAGCCATATGCACCGCCTTGTGATAGCACAAGGGACCCGGGAACCCAATACCTCCTCTGTGCTTGGGTCTAGACATGAGCAGTTGGCTAAGACGGTGGCCCTTCTGTGCCCAGAGGAACTTGCCAAATTCTACTCTCACCTTTCTCAGAAAGCCAGTCGGAATGTGTACCGGCAAAGTCTGAAGGAGGTAGAGCAGGCATGGCAGGACATTCATTTTGAGAATGCTATTCCGGCCAAACCAGGTGAATAGGTTTTTCGTCCATAGCTGTAAGTCAATTTTTATCTGGGCAAGGAATGGCGGAAAGTTAGCCGAGAAAATCTCTCCGATGGAAAGTGTCAGGAAGACCCCCAGATATTTAATTCTATATGGAGCCCATTTAAATGGGAAGTAAGAGGAGAAGGATTCTATGACTGCCTGGGGCACGTTGGTTTTGTCACCCTACCTTGGCCTGGTGGTCAGTGGGGGCTCCATGGACTCTGGTTATCGGGGGGTCGGCTGTGGCCTCAAGGGTCCTTGGGAGGCCCCCAGCGGGGGGCCCTCTAACATGCCTGATTAGAGGGCCCTGTCTGCCTGATCCAGCTGGATCAGGCAGACGGGCCCTCTAATCAGCCACTGTAGAGGGCCGCTCGCTGGGGCCTCCCAAGGACCCCGTTGACGAGCAATGCCGCCGATCACAGAGCCGCATCGGATGCGGGCCGGGTGCAGGTGGCAGCGGGGGGCACGGGGGCACGGCATCAGAGAGGCACGGGGGGCAACTGCCACCCTGCCCCCGGCCCAGTCCGCTCCTGGTTTCTAGAGTGTTAGTAAGAGCACTGTATGACTCTGGAAGGCTGCATAACAGTAATACCACCATGTGGTTATCTTTAATTTCCTCTCCAATTGCACGTAGTTGTTCTATGATTTCTACGACATTCACATGCTTACTACTTCCTGGCCTTTTTCCAGCCTCATCTTATATACAGTAGCTTGCGTAGCAGATATAGTTTACTGTGTAGGTTTGAACGCTCATGCAGTTTTTGTAATGCAGTCTGCATACCTTTAGCTGTCTACTCTTATGTGGATGAGCTGGGTGTCTTCCACTAGCAGACTTATAATTGCTTTTGCTTGCCTGTTCTTCTTGTCCCATTCCTCCGCGGGTCCATTAGTGGGTCTGTCTGTACTCAATACTTGCCACAAGCTGTCTTTGTTTGGCAACATTTCAAGCGTGAACTTCCATAGCTGGTGGTTGGTATTGTGGAGCTTTGCAATTGCAAACTTCATATCAGAAATGCTTGCCATCTTTCAGTAGCTTGCATGTGGCTCTTGTTGGCTTGCAGTGTTCTGTTTAGTGCCTGGGCCTATAACCTGTCGGTTATGTGTTTAGATGAAGCACTGAGATCTTGAGGAATGCTGAATTAAGTTTTATTTGCTTAGAAGAACATTACATGTATGAATGTGGCATTGTGAAGAAAAGGGAGAGAAAGAAATGAAATTTCCTGTGCATCATAGATACGCATGGATATAGAAACTAACATTGCACTACAGTGCCATCTACAGCTTATAAGACAAATCACTCTTAGAAACTCGCTAGTCACGGTTCCCTCCACATTTTTTAGGAAACTTAACCAACTTGTGGGCTCCTTTTTGTTCCCAGAATAAAACTTAGTGTGTTGCAAGATTTATTTTTGCCAGATTTCAGGAAGTAGAATCTGGCTGGGCAGATAGTGGCGGCCCATAGGTGGTTGCTGAGGGATGCTTCAAATGCAGCTAATGTCTCGGAAGCCGCAATACTTGGCTCCTATGAAGCTTTGTCGTTACTAGTATATAGGGGCATAGATGCTCCTTATCCTTTGAATCACTCCATGAGGGCAGTATGAGGGCTTAGGCAATAGTTGAGTCTTTCTTAGTCTCTAGTGGTGGGGAGTGGTCGCCAGGAACACCTTTGTAGAGGAACCCCCGTCTCCAACACTTTCTGTCTCTGCCGGATTTCCATCTATAGGTCATGAAGGGTATCAAGCTTCTTGGGGATGTTATTTAGGATTCTCAATTGCTGACCTTTGATGCCCTTAAACTTGAATTAAAGCTACCTAATTTTTTTGGGGGGGGGGTATTTACAGTTTAGCCATGCATTTTTGTCTCACTTTTGTGGCACACGTGTATGGTGCTTCAATCCCCATTGAAAAGGTCATTGCGCTTGGGGGGAGATCGTAAATTGCTTTCTAGGAGCTATAAAGCTCTTTTTAGGGCAGAGCACATATCCATGATTAAATGTAGAGATAAATGGAGTCGTGTCTTTTCCGGGTCTGGATGAGGATGACTGGAGTGATGCCTGGGATTATCCCTTTTCTCATCTGATGTCCACTAGAGACAAACTCATTGATTTTAAATTCCTTCACAGGATATACTATACCCCTGCTAGGTTGGCTTCCATGTAGGCTTGTGTTTCCTCCTCTTGTTGGCAGTGTGGTGTCTCTCCTGCTTGTCTCAAGCATGTTTTTTGGGATTGCACTGCGATATGCCCCTTTTGGGAGGCCGCTACACGGCTTATTTCCCAGATTACTATTTTAATGATAACTCCTTATATTTTAGTGTGCCTTTTGAGTCTCAAGACAAATTTGACCAAACGATTGCTACCCAGACTCTGTTGGGAATTCTGTTTTACTATGCTAGGAAAATTATCATTCTTCGCTGGATGCCAATGGAGCCAGAATGTCTGTGATATTGTATTTGTTGTTATTACTTCTATGCAAAATTCAATAACAAAAAAAGAACAAAAAAAGACAAATTACGGTCAGTAATACAATCAGTATATGCTGCTGTATTTCCAGCACCCCCATGGCACCAGGGGCGTACCTACCACGAGGCAAACAAGGCGTTTTCAGGGGGCGGCAAAAATGCTGCCCCCAAAACAGTTAGGCAGTGTCAAAAGATGGAGTCGGCGAGGAGGTGGCGGAAGAGGCAGAGGAGTCAGAGGAGATCCTGCAGCACCAGTCCAGCGGTGGAGGAGCCCAGGGACCAAGCATGATCATACTGCTGCTAAAGGGACCCTGCAGAGCCCAGCATGGATTCTGCACAGCCCACCTGAGAGTCTTGGGTGGGCTGTGCAGGATCTGTGGTGGGCTCTGTGGGGTCTATGGTGGGCAGGGCCCACCACACATCCTGCACTGGTCTGCAGATTCTCAGGGGGGGGTGTGCATGATCTGTGGTGGGCTCTGCAGGGTCTCGGGGGCTTTGCAGGATCCTGCACAGCTTCCCTGAGATCCTGCAGATTTAGTGGGGGGGTGCTCTAGTTTAGTCTTGCCTAGGGCAGCCCCAAACCAGAATACACCACTGCATGGCACACTTTACTTGGTACTAGGGATGCAAAAAAGGTAGAAAAGTAGGGCTTTTCGGGTGTCATTCTAGGAATGTGGCCGTGTGGTCCAGGGAGGTTATAAGCCTTTTGTGATTTTAGAATATATTATGTATAGGAAGATGATATGGGTGTGTAATATATTTATTTATTTATATTTAATTGTACAATAAAATTCATTTTTAACAGCTAAATGTGCAATATATGTGTTCCATACCTAGAATGACACCTGAAAAGCCCTACTTTTCTCCCTTTTTTTGCTTCTATTCTATTAGGGGTGTGGTGTCCTGGTTTCCCTAGTGGCTCAGAACCGTTTTTTGTATTCTTGGTACTAGGGATGTTCAGATACCATTTCAGATACCAGTGCCGATACTTGGCATTTTCACGAGAACTACCAGGGTTGCAGCTGGGACCTAGCTCTGGCGCTCCACCACTTTCCTGAAATCATTATTCTGTATTGTTTTAGAGAAACTGTCACATGACAATAAACAAAAATGTTTCAGTACTTGTATCTGTGAATACTTGGACAAGTATCAGTACTTGTACTTGAAAAAATGGTATCGGTGCATCCCTAATATATATTTATTTTTTAAAAATCATACATTAAAACAGGGGTGCACAAATCACAGGAGCTCTGTATTGTCCTTAAAAATGACAGCCGCCTCCTAACTTTTGATTTTTTTCTCTAGTCCAGTCTTGGAGCTGGAAAAGTATCTGTACGTGTACTTGTACTTGTACCGAGTATGGTACTTGGTATCTGAACATCTCTACTTGGTACACTTTATTTAGCCCACAGAAATCTATTCTTACCATGAAAGGTTTTTTGTACGTACCCACCCAGGCTGAAGGTTCCAGTCCTTTGATTGAGGCTTCAACTGCTTACCTAACCGAGCCACTTACCTGGAAAAAGTACTCTGAAAAGGACATTTGACTTTACTCCACTTTACTTCCCTGATCTGCAAACCTGTTACCTGTCAGTCACTCTGAAAACATTAGGTAGAGGATCAGCAAGACAGCCAGGAAACTACAATTTTCAGAAGGAGGGGTCTACATTAGCAGGCCAAATATTTTTCTTATGAAAGGTTTAGTTGAACTGCAATGTCCAGTCTAGGATTACTAAGAGCTCTCCGGGTTGTCTGGTCTAGTGTCTTGATCAGAAGACTGGCTAATCAGAGTTACAAATCCTTCTACAAAACAAATACTCCAAAAATACTGTATGCTTAAATATTTAGCTGTTTGCCTGGAGTTCAAGTTCAATGAAAGTAGAGAAAACAGCTTTTGGAGGACATAGATTTAATAATAACTCTGAAAGTAATTATTTATTACCAAAGCCACCTAGTGGATAAATTGAATAGGAGAAGCTTATTCGCTTTGTTTTAGCAGTCAGTTTAATTGTCTGTCAGACGCAGAGGTAAGGTTAGTAGATAGATAGTGTTGCATAGAGATTTCATTAACTACAAGAATCTGTGACACAGGCGAACTGCCTAACGCCAAGACAGTGGCATTTGCTAACCAAAGCATCCGACTGCATCAGTCTGATATGCCAATATTTGACTGTTTATTAGGCATCCATTCACACTGATTCTGTTGCCTTTGCGATCTGTTGTCTTGCGTTCCGTTGCCTTGGGATGTGCTTTTTAAGAGATGATAATGGCAGGGCACCGAAAAATGAATGGGTTTGAATGGGGCTAGTTCACACTGCTGCATTCCATTCCGTTGCGCTGAAAAAAAGTAGGACATGCACTGCTTTTTTTCAGTGCAATGTAACGCAATGGATCCGGAGTGAACTAGCCCCATTTACATCCATTAATTTTTCGGTGCTCTTCTCTTAGCATCCATTGAAAAACAGATTGCAACACAACGGATCAGAAGGAAATTGGAAGGTACAATTGCAAGTCAATGTTTAAAAATAAAATGCTCCATATGACACTCTGCTGGGAAATGTGCACTTATGTTGAAGCCTGCAACTCCTCAGCCTCCCTGGCTGCCTTCTGTCTACTCTTTGTAGCTGCCCTTACCTGGTGCGGATTATATATGTTGGATATATAGGTGTAATAGAGCAGTCTTGTGGGATTACATTGCACTCACATCTCTCTAATAATAAATCATTGGGTGACCTTTTCGGATTTCAGCCAGAGCAGCTGCTACAACACATGTAAGTGACATCCATAAACATTGCCAACTGTCCACCCAGACGGGTCCGGGGGACATTCTCCACCATGAATCACCCACATTCTCCTCCTGAAATAACACAGACAGTATTCAGATCTGGGCACAGGAACCAAATACAACACAATTCACATTGTTTCCTCTCTCTTCTTTAAACATCTAATGAAGGCTCTGAGACAAATCTGCAGTTTATGAGGTATGAGACATAGACCATATTATTACCAACTTTAAAGAAAATCCATACTGAGAGCAACATGGAGGCTGCCATTACTGACCTTCTGATGAAAATACTGGTTGCCTGGCTTCAATATAGTAATTGACTTGAAACAAACATACAGATCAGGTCAGGGATGTGATCTGATCAGGTTTCAAAGTGAAGGCAGAAATGATCCAGGTCATTAATATAAAAAGTGCTGAAGATGCTGAATCAGCATGACGGCCAGGCAATCAGCAAGTTAAGAAAGAGAATTTACTAATGGCAGTCTGGATATTTCCTCACTCCAGAGATGCTCCTAAAATAGTATAGACTCCAGACAGTCAATATAGGAAGGATAATGCAAATTTTCACTGATGACACATATTGAACATGTGTTGATGCTTGTGTTTCTATTGAATTCAATGGAAAACGCATCAAGCAAAAATACATGCTAAATATTTTATCCAAATGTACATCCATAACCTTTGATTTATAGCCTAGATACAGCCTAAATATAGAGCATGAAAATCAATGGG
Source organism: Nanorana parkeri (assembly GCF_000935625.1). NCBI lineage: Eukaryota > Metazoa > Chordata > Amphibia > Anura > Dicroglossidae > Nanorana > Nanorana parkeri. Next base: position 488,720 of record NW_017307038.1, read on the forward strand.
AAACGCGTCTCAACAGCATTAGACAAGCATTAAATAAGAGCATCAAAAATAAGCGACAATGCACGCTGATGTGTGTTCATGTGTGTCTCCATTTAATTCAATGAAAAATGCAGCAGGGGTAAAAATACCAAGGTGTGAATGCAGCCTAAGGCTGTAACTAGTATTATAAAGCAGAGATTAAGGATGTACTGTTGGATAAATTACTATTTTAAGGATGTATCTGGGCTATAAACCAGCAGTTCTGTATGAATAGTTGGATAAATGGCTCTATCATTAAGCTTTATCTGTACTATAAAGCAACAGTGCTACACAGAATACAGTTGAATAAATGACTTAAAATTAAGGCTGCATATGGAATATTATTTAGTGGTTCTGGGTGTACAGAACCACAAAATAGTTCTATTTATAGGTTTTATTGGAGTGGTTATGGATGGACAGTTGGATAAGTGGCTGTATATTTAGGCTGTATTTATGCTATACACCAGTGGTTCTAGATGGACAGTTGGGTAAATGCCTCTGTTTTTGAAACACATCTGTGCTATAAACCAGTGGTGGACAAGTTGAATATGTGGCTAAATATTTAGGCCATATCTGGGCTATAAACTATTGATTCTAGAGGGACACCTGGATAAATGGATCTATAATTAGGCCGCATCTGTGGAATAAACTTGATTGACAGGTGTATAAATGGCTATATATTTAGGCTGTATGTAAGTTATAAACAAGCAGTTCTGGATTTCTAGTTGGATAAATATTTTTAGGCTGTATCTGGGCAATAAACCAGCTTTCCTAATTAAACAGCAATAGGGTAATGGCTCTATGTTCTGCACACAGCTGGGCTATAAAAAATGACTTGCCTTGGTGGACTACAAGGAATTAGCTCTTAGTTTTTGATTTGTGATTCCAGTATGGACATATGAGGTCTGTCCGGAAAAAGTCCAGCCATTGTTAATATAACAAGAATGGTTTGTGCGACATCGATGTAACCTGGCAGCCAAGGAAAGTTTACAGGAATATGCATGCGTGAACAATGATGACTTCACTGTACTAGTCAGTGGAGGCGCTAGATACCGTTGAGTGAGCATGTGTACTGTGTGGCCCTCGCATTCAAAATAACTGAGCGAGTAGCGCAACAAATTTTACTTTAACCTTCCTTCGCGAAAAACTATTCAGATGATTTGGAAGGCTTTTGGGGACAATGTAATGAGTACAACGCAAATTAAAGTGTGGCAAAAAGCTTCAAAGATGGTCGAACTGTTGAAAGTGATCCATGTTCTGGAAGGCCTGCAACAAGCAGAACACCTGAGAATGTTGAACGTGTATAGGCCACAATCAACAAAGATTGACGACTGACAGTGCGAGAACTAGAAGCTGATCTGGGGATTCCAAAAACTACTGTCTGAGATTTTGATGCAGGATCTTTGCATGAAACGTGTTGTGGGTCTACGGCTATGATCCGTGAACAAAGGCCCAGTCGTCCCAATGGAAGTTACCTGGCTCTCTACGCCCGAAGGAGGCACAGCAAAGTCGCAGCAAGATCAAGACCACGTTTACTGTGTTTTTGATTGGGAAGGTGTTGTGCATCATGAATACACTCCTCCAAGCCAAACAGTTAATAAGCGATACTACCTCAATGTTTTTCATTGGTTGAGAGATGCAATACGACGAAAACAGCCACAGCTATGGGCAACTGGTGATTGGCAGCTTCATCATGACAATGAGCCCGCCCATGCATCCTGTCTCATGCAGAGTTTTTTTTAGCAAAATATCAAACTGTCCAGGTGACTCAGCCCCCCTACAGCCCAGATTTGGCACCCTGCAACTTCTGTCTTGTCATAAAACCAAAATCACTTTTGGTTTTGGAAAAAGACAGTCGATAAGATTCAGGAAAATATTTTCAACAGTGGAAGAAACGCAGGGAGAACTGTGTGAGGTCCTAAGGTGCCTACTTTGAAGGGGACTGAGACGTCATTGTCCTATGTACAATATTTCTTGTATCTTCTTTAATGTCTCCATTTTTCATATTACATGGCTGGATACTTTCCGGACAGACCTTGTATAAATGTAATGTGGTGTAAAAATCTCTTTGTACTGTATAGACTTCAGAAGCTTTTTATGGAATTTTTACTCTTTTTAATCCTAATTCTCCAGATATAGCCAGAGTGGCTTCAGGAATAATCTTTGTCAGACATGTTAGAATTTACTGTCAGTGTTTTTCCACTCCAGAGTCTCTTTACTTCTCTAGAGACAAAGGAGCTGAAAACAGAATTTATTCCAGGTATTGAGGCGATATTTAATGTTCTGATGAAGTCAGCTGATTCTATTGAATTATCCTTTGAAAGCTTTCTTTATCTTCTTACAAAGCAGAATGAATTTGGGTTAGTGAAATCACGGTGCTTTGTGATGTTACCAGAGATGAAAATTCACCTAAAGGCTTCTCATGAGAAGGCTACATGTGTGCGTACCACAATTGGGCACTGAAAAAATAAGCATGTCCTAGCAGTCTAATGTACAAAGGAATCCTGCTGGTATCTCTGTAGGAAATGGAAGAAGCAAGGTGTTTGGGAAGTTTCATTGAGTCTATAAAAATGGGGGATAATTGACAATGTTTATAAAGTCCATGAATTCAAAATAATGACCATAAAAAGTAATAAAGAATTCTAGGATTTACAAGAAACCTTTACTAAAAGAACATAGTGGCTGCAATTTCTGACTTCTCTTAAAAATGCTAGTTGTCTGGCTTCCATGCTGATCCAGTGGGTTTGGTATACTTTTTCGATTACTGATCTAGAACAAGTACACAAATCATGATTTCTGACTTTCATCTGCTGCATGCCTGTTGGCTGGTCCAAGGAGTAGGCAGAAGAGGCAGGCACCTTCAGCAGGAGGGGCACACAAAGAGCGGGTCCTGCAACCTATGCTGCTGAAGTGATTTATATCTCATGAGTAGAGATTAGGCCGGGCTTGGTGTGCATCCAGTTCTCTTAAGCCCCTTCACAGTTGTGATCACCACATCCCCCCTCCTGTCCCAATCAGTGGCAACAGTTGCGATGGGGCATTCCCTGCCCTCTTTGTGAAGTATAGCTGTGAGGTGGAGAATGCGCCTCTCCGCAACTGATTGGGTCGGGAGGAGGGGTGGCAGTCACAGTTCTGAGCACGCTCGGGTGAACTCAGGTGAACTGGGTTCACACCGAGCCCAAGCTCATCAATACTCATGGGGAGGGAGGCACACTAACCCTTTTCCCTTGGGTGCTAAAAGACCTTTATCCCACACAGGATCCATGTCTTAATGTGTTGATGCTACAGCCAGCTAGGTAACTAGCATCACCCAACATTACAGGGCACTGAAGGGGTCAAGAAATGTTTCTGAGACTTGGATTTGCTGCTAAAGAATGGCAGTTAAAGAGACATGATTGGGTGAAGAAGTGAATGAATGTGGGCATAAAAACAGGATTTCTTCGGACAGGCAAAAATATTGATGAATATTTACAGTTTTATAAATACTGTATGTCAATATGTAACACTGATATAAATGGCGCACTGAATTAAAAGACAATAATAAAGTTTTATAAAGCCCTAAGAAACTCGTGTAAGCTCATCTCACTGGCCTGTTTCTGTCATGCAATTTGAGGCGCATTTGTTTCATGTAATATCCTGAGAGCACTCATAGGCACGTGGGGATATCCTATATCTGAAGACTCTCCGAGGGGAATTTGGAAGCCCTGGTGGACGAGCATTACTACCTCAGGGATTGCTGCATACAGGCCGGGGCTCTATTAGTCATATGGTTTGTTAGGGAGAGATCTATAATTTATATTTTTGCATCGTTCTACTCAGAAGATTTTGAGTCCTGAACCTGCTGAGATTTCCCAAGTGCCTCCAGATGAATAACAATCCCTTAGACAGGTTGCCACAGAATATTCTTAGTAAAATATGGAAGCTATAGTGAAGCTGATTTACTAAATAAAATCAGTAAGGGCAAAGATAAACTTTGAGCACACAGTAGAATTGCATACCAACATGTGTGCATGAACATTCATTCACAAGTGCGATGGTGATCCTAGTAGCTCAATGTGTACGGTGATGTCCCAGTTGGCTGTGCGCATTAAACATCCAAATAATGCTGCTTTTATATCTCCTGTTCCTATCAGGTTTACATAAGCCAAACTGTCATGCTTATTAAATATTATAATATATAAACCTCTGTACACTATGCTGTTGTATGGAACAGTCAGCATATGTACAAGTATGTAAAAATACCCCCAACACATACGGTTCTCTAATGTTTGTTTTTTTCAATAATTTTTTGTTAGTCTCCTTTAACAATTCATTACAATGGCACCCCAATACGCTCCTCCCACCCACAGTGCACTTGATCGCCCAGCAACCCGTGTTACCGCAATACCATGCATTGTGGTGTAATTAAATAGTGCAAGCATTAACGCATTGCACCAGTGTGAACGAACCCTCAAAGTGATGTTTCCCACATCATAGTGACTGCAAAACATGTCGGAATTGCACCTTTACCCCTTCAGATGACTCAGCAATGCAATAGAGGCATAGTGTGTGAAAGAGCTGACTGGTAGGGTCAGTAGGGTGGTTCGTGGGAAGTATTGGTCCAATGTATCAACATAAGTATTCAAGCTTCTATGATATTTGGTTTTAAGAATTTTTTGCTATGTACAGTATAATAAAATATAGATATTTTTTATGTAAAGCAAGAAATATGTCTGTGTGGATCCATTGAGGATAGGATGGTATTGGTTGGTCTTTATAAATACTTACAAACTATATGCACTGGTGAGCAACATCAGCACAACTTACATTACATTATGGGATCTTTTTTTTAATCAACTTGCTTATCATCAGACCTGCTTAGCGGCAGAGACCACACAACAGCTAAAATTAACATTTCTCTAGGAGATTCCTAATAAATATACAGTGACATGAAAAGGAATCTTCTTCCAACAGAAGAATTTAAAAGCTGTTTCAAATAATTACATATGATGGCAAGTCTTACATTATTTCCTCTGCTTATACTGTATAGTACCAACATATTGTGCAGTAGTGTACAGGGATCACTAAACCTTTCACATCAGTCTGCACCAGAGGAGCTTACACTCAGTCCCTTCACAGTCACACATTGCTCCTAACATTATACATTCATATAGCTCTAACAAATTATGCAGGGCTTTGCAGAGAGCACTGAACTATTCACATCAGTGTGTGCACCAGAGGAGCTTACACTCCATTGTCCCATTACACTTATGCAAGTCAACACATGCACACACGAAAGAGTTAGTTTGGTCAAAACCAGCTAATGTACACCAGTATGTTTGTGAGAGAAAAGAGATGTAGGAACAACATGCAGATAGCATCCTTGGTCAGAAGTGCACCCAGGATGCCAGGACTGAAAGGCAAATGTGATATCCAGTAGCAGCTCATGGCAAGCAGAGTTCACTTTTCATTGGGTCAAGCTGGCCATATACCAGTAGAATTTATTTCACAAAAAATTAGTTTTTGGAAGTTTTGTTCAATTTTCTAATAATTAATGGGGTTAAGTCAATTATCGTTTTTGACTACAGTGATGAAAAAAAAAATCAGAGGAGCAGGATGGAGATTTTCTCTCAAATGAACAAAATTCTAACAATGAATGCAGTTTTAGTTCAGGAAGCGCCATTCATTTCCTGAATCGAATGTTAAAATCAAACAAAACTTTGCACAACATTCCTCACATCTCTGATGGCATTATTGAATATTTTGATGAGATTTTTTTTGTTGAGTCGAGCATTTTTTCTGCGCTGGAAGCTGGTCAGTAACTATTCCTTGTCTCCAGAATTAAGGACATTGATCTCCGGCAGAGTTTGCAGATCTCTGTAAATCAGGCAGGTCATTAAATTATAACGCCACAGCAGCCAGTTTCAGATGGCGTTAAATAATAGATTTACCTGGGTGAGTGGATGGCCGATGCGACCGGCGGAGTACAAATGGCAATTTCCTCCTTGGTGAAATAGGTACGGAAGGGAGAGGCTGCGACACCATTAAATACATCTTGAGGTTTATTAGAAGCGTGCTGACCTCTGGAGCTAGTGACGGCCTTGCGCTCAAATTCATTTCATCTCATCCGTATCATGTTCTTACAATATTCACAAGAAAGCTAAATCATTGTTCTTTTACAGGCTCAGCATATGGAATTTCATTTTATCCAGAGGACTCCATAATTCAGCGGATCGGCTGCCATATGACAGCGCTATGGTCATGCACTGAGAAGCTGAAAGCAGAACTCCAGCTGAAACTCCTCATTTGCAGGGTTATTCACAAAAGGGTGAAGAGTTTGAAGAAGGCAGGAGAAGTGAACAATTTAGGACAATGATGGCGAACCTTTTTGAGTCCGAGTGACCAAACTGGATCACTAAACCAACTTAAGTATCTCAAAGTGCCAACCCTCTCAGGTGATCTATAAGGGCTCTCAGGTGAGCTCTGCGGTCTTTGAGGTGGTCTGTATGGGCTCTCAGGGGGTCAATAAGTGCTCTCAAATGGGCTCTATGGTGGTCTGTATAGGCTCTGAGGTGGTCTGCAGGGCTCTCAGGGTGACTGTGCGGCTCTCAGGTGGTCTGTATGGGCTCTCAGGGGGTCAATAAGTGCTCTCAAATGGGCTCTATGGTGGTCTGTATAGGCTCTGAGGTGGTCTGCAGGGCTCTCAGGGTGACTGTGCGGCTCTCAGGTGGTCTGTATGGGCTCTCGGGGGTCTGAGTGGCTCTTGGGGGGGCCTCTGCCGGCTCTTAGGTGGTCTGTATGGGTTCTTAAGTGGGCTGTGATGCTCTCAGGTGTGCTCTACGGGCTCTCATGTGGTCTGTATGGGCTCTGCTCTCTAAGGTGGCCTCTGCGGCCTCTCAGGTGGTCTCTCTGTACAGGCTGTCAGGGGGGCTTTGTGGTCATTGGGGTCGCTGTCTGGACTCTCAGGGAGGCTGTGCAGCTCTCGGGTGGTCTGCATGGACTCTCAGAGGGGCTGTGCGGCTTAGGTGGGCTGGGCAGCTCTCAGGTGGGCTCTACGGGCTCTCTGGTGGCCTGTATGGGCTCTGAGGTGGTCTGTATGGGCTCTCAGGCTGGCTGTGCTCCTCTCAGGTGGTCTATAAGGGCTCTCAGATGAGCTCTGCATGCCCTGAGGTGGTGCCCTGAGGCTCTCAGGGAGGCTGTGCGGTTCTTAGGTGGTCTATAAGGGCTCTGAGGGCACTTAGACGGTATGGAAGGGCTCTACCAGCAGCAGCTATGCGGTCTGCATCTGACAGAGATGCAGACCGTGTAGCTGTTCATACAAGTCAGGTATGCAGTCCATGACCGTGTACCTGACTTGTGAGCTAGCTGCGGGCCACATAGTATAGATTCGCGGGCTGCAATTGGCCTGTAAGCCGGTACTTTGAGACCCCTGAGTTAAACAGTACGGCGGGCCTGGGCTCGTGGGCCAGCAGAGAGGGCCCAGCGTGCTCGCTCTGGCACGTGTGCCATAGGTTCGCCACCACTGATCTAGGACAACATAGCTGAACTGGAAAATGAGCTAAATTGAAGAATGTTTCCAAATCTGCTATTTTGCCCTAGATTGTTCACTTCTCCAAACTCTTCACTCTTTTGTGAATAACCCTGTTAGTTTCGGGTGGAGTAGAATGGTGTCATGTATACATTTTAAGAAATGGGTGTAACAGGACAAGCTGGGAGATTTACTGTCACAGAGGTAGCCGTATAGCTTTATTTAGGTCTAAACAGGCATTGTTGTCTAAAGCTTTGTTTGGAATTCAAAAGCAGCGCTGCTCCAATGCATGTATTCGATTTTGAAATAATGCAAAAGGCTGCATTTGTCCTGCTTTGCCTGCAAGGCAAACACATCTCAATAGGACACATCTCAATAGGATCTGCTGCTAAAGAAAAACAAAGCAAAGCGGGTCAAACATAGCCTCTGAATTGTCATCCACACTGCACCATTGAAGCAAAGGAAGTCAGCTGACCTGCCTTTGATGTGCATTTAAAATGCACATCAAACATAAGAAAGGAATGCCCATCTACACATGCCTTTATAATGTGAATCTGCGTCGGGTGGAGGATGTTGACATATGCAAATAAGGAATTGAAACAAATTTTCATCTGCACTACATAAAATGTTCATGGACAGTAGAGCTGAAAGAAACATGCTGTGTGAATTCATCGTGCAGAACGATGCATCACACAATAGACATGAAAATGATTGGTGGATCTGTCATTCAGGCTCTTATAATAATCCCACTGAAAGTTTATAGCATTCTCATATTTCTAAGTCAGACACATGTAAAGGAAATAAAAATAAAGTTCTGATATTCCAGCCCTCCTCCTCAGCATGCTGGAGATGAGCAGGTCTGAAACAAGGAAAAATAGCTCATATCCAATTAAGCAAAACGGGATTTTCCTTCTGCGCTCATCTAAGCAGTTCTGTCAATGTCTTGATGCTTTCAATTTTCTTATTTCAATAAGGGATTGTGTGGGCCAGAAACTTAGGGGTCTATTCACTAAGCTGCCGAGGGCAGCCGAGTGAACAACCGACCCCAAGTGAAGTGAGCCGAACACTGTTCAGCTATTCACTTCAGGCTTGTACGGCTGATTACAGCCGTATATCGGCTGAAATCAGCCGTAATCCGTGAGATCAGCGTCCCTGGTTATCTGGTAACTAGGGATGCTAATCTGCCTGTGCAAGTGGCCCGGAGCCAGCCGTAAGATGACGGCTGGCTCCGCCCAGCAGTCTGTAGCAGGCTGTCGGCCGGCCATTCGGCCAGCTTCGCCTTGCACCTCGGCTCAGTCGAGCCGATGCAAATGCCTTCGGCTCGACTGAGCCGCTCGGCCGACTTCGGGAGCTGTACCGGCTATAGTGAATAGCCCGTACAGCAGCCCTTCGGTTCTACTGAACTGAAGGGGTCCTGGGGCCGAAGCTAGCCAAAGGATCAGCCGAAGCTGCAGCTAGATCCTTCGGCAGCTTAGTGAATAGACCCCTTAGTTTGTGAAAATGTCAGGTCATGGGATTGTAACGGTGCCAACCGTGATAATTGGTCAGATTTAGAGTTTTCAGTAGCTATTATTTTTACTTAATTTTTAGATCCAACTTTTCGGATAGATTGCTGTTCTTCTAATGAATAAATCATATTTTTCTGGGATACAATTTCTTCCATTGTCTTCCATACTAATAAATCTTTAATCACTGTGACAAATCCACTTCTGTTGTGAATACGATTATAACATCACGTCCTGCGGAGTGGCGCGCCTTCGGTCTTTGCGCATACGTAACAATCTGTTTAATGGCTGGTCCCATGTCAGGTAATGCTAAATGGAATTTCAATCAGTGGCGAGAAGAGTAACATAATAGCATCGTCTCTCTGCGCGGATGAACATTAATCTACCGTCATGGCTAACACCAGCTATTCATCCCGCTAATGATTTGTCATTGTTTGGGGCCGCCGTCACGCTGCAAATGGCACACTTGGCGGAATTGAATCTCTCATTGTTCCGGACAATGCTGCGCTTAATGTATTTTTCTTCCTTTCTTTGGCCTGTTAAGTAAAGCCCAGAAAATAATAATATTGCCGTATCTTTAGCATCTCCTCAAAAGTTTCTTACAGCTTTAAAGTTCAGGACTCAGACACTTTAATACAGGCAAAACTTTTGTGCTGGTCATGTTCTACAACCTGTCAATCCCCCCAGACCAGAATTATGCCATATAATTAATGGAAAACCTCTCTATTTAGGTAAAAAAGTGCTACATATATTTTAAAATGTACTACTGTTTACTGTCTCAGTTCTTCACCAGGTATGATAAAAAAAATATCTTCATGCATCTTTTTTCCTATAATGCAACAGGAACTGTCTCTGCTCCTGCATGATCTATGCTGTCACTCAGTGAATCAGTGGGTACCGGCACATACAGGGAGGAAAATAATGATTTGATCCCCTGCAGATTTTGTAAGTTTGCCTACTTACAAATAAATGAAAGGTCTATCATTTTTATCATAGGTGTATTTTAAATGATAGAGACAGAATATCAACCAAAAATCCAGAAAAGACACACATGATACCAATGTTATACATTGAGTTGCAGTTCCGTGAGTACAATAAGTCTTTGATCCCTTACCAACCAACAATAATTCTGGCTCCCACAGACTGGCTATGTGGTACACAGATTAGTCCTGTCAATTTAAGAAGATGCTCCTAATGACAACTCATTATGTATATAAAAGACATCCGTCCACAGAATCTCTTTCTTCCATTCAAACCTCACCACCATGGGCAAGACCAAAGAGCTGTCAAAGGACGTTCAGGACAAGATTGTAGACCTGCACAAGGCTGGAATGGGCTACAGGACTATCAGTAAGAAGCTTGGTGAGAAGGAAACCACTGTTGGAGCAATTACTCACAAATGGAAGGAATACAAAATAACCATCAATTGCCCTCGGTCTGGAGCTCCATGCAAGATTTGACCTCATGGGGTAAGGATGATCATAAGAAAAGTGAGGGATCAGCCCAGAACTACACAGGAGGAGCTTGTGAATGATCTGACGGCAGTTGGGACCACATTCACCAAAAAAAACATTGGTAACACAATGCACCGCCATAGATTGAGATCCTGTCGCGCCCACAAGGTCCCCCTCCTCAAGATGGCACATGTACAGGCCCGTCTGAAATTTGCCAATGAACATCTAAATGATTCAGAGAAGGATTGAGAGAAAGTGCTGCGGTCAGATGAGACCAAAATTGTGCTCTTTGGCATTAAATCGACTCACCGTGTTTGGAGGAAGAAAAATGCTGACTATGACCCTAAGAACACCATCCCTACAATCAAGCACAGAGGTGGAAACATTATGCTTTGGGGCTGTTTATCTGCTAAAGGTACAGGCCGACTTTGCCGCATTGAGGGGCCAATGGACAGGGCCATTTATTGTAAAATCTTGGATGAGAACCTCCTTCCCACAGCCAGAACACTGACAATGACCCAACACATACCGCCAAGGCAACAAAGCAGTGGCTCAAGAAGAAGCACATTAAGATCAGGGAATGGCCTAGTAAGTCTTCAGACATTAATCCTATAGAAAATTTGTGGAGGGAACTGAAACTTCAAGTGGCCAAGCGACAGCCAAGAAACCTTAAGATTTTAAAAAAGATCTGTAAAGAAGAGTGGACCAAAATCCCTCCTGAGATGTGTGCAAACCTGGTAACCAACTACAAGAATCGTCTTACCTCTGTGCTTGCCAGCAAGGGTTTCTCTACCAATTTCTAAGTCATGTTTTGCTTGGGGATCAAATACTTATTTTACTCACAAAACTGTAACTCCATTTATAACATTTGTATCATGTGTGTTTTTTCTAGTTTTTTGGTTGATATTTTGTCTCTATCATTTAAAATACACCTATGGTAAAAACTATAGACCTTTAATTTCCTTGTAAGTGGGCAAACGTACAAAATCTGCAGGGGATCAAATCATTATTCGCCACACTGTAGATAGTATGAGTGCCAGGGAATGGACTGGTCTGCTCCTGATGGATAACCAAATAAATAGATAGAGTTGGGAGGTCTTAGAAAGCTTGTTATGTTTTTCCTGCTATCTGGGGCTCCTGTACAGAGATTTAACCTCACCTCCTGTCCTGCCGATAATGCTTTACTAGACAGGTAGTGTGTAGTACTCTCCAACATCAACACAGACAGAAAAAAACCTTTTATTTAGATGAGTAGGAGAAGGCTGGGACCCCTGCCAGAACTGTATTACTGCCTGTGCTCCTTTTGCAGATTTTCTATTACTTCCTGTCTGGTGAAACCGTTGTCAGCAGAACAGGAAGTGGGGTAAATCTGTCTCACAGAGCTTAGGTAGCTCAGATAGTTACAATTCTTCCATACTCTTTTATGTTTTTGGCTTGACAAAACATTAACTGCTGGTTTTCGATTGGTTGAGCAACTGCAGCTCTTACATTGCTCTCTGCCTCCTAAAATAATCTTATTTATCTCTAGCAACTTTGGGTTCAACAAACTCATAAAATGTGTGACTTTCTGGTGCAATATGTGTTGTCATTCAGTACAGCTTGTGCTGTGATTTTATCTTTCGGAGAAAGGAAATAAGGACTAGATTCTGGTCACCTCCAACCCGCCTCTTTCTTACCTCCTGCACTTCTCTGTGTGTCAGTGAAACTGCCCATCACGTGGCCAATAGTAAGTTGCAGGTGACAGAAGGGGACCCAACAGGCCAAGGAAGCACATTAATCGCTCGCTATTGGCAAACCAGCACGACCGAGAATTGAGGGCTCCCAGTGGTCCCCCAGAGGTTCCTAAAATATGTACTGACACTCAGAGGTCCCTGCTATTCAGGAGTGACTGGCTACTTTTATGTATTGTGTAGAAGCAGGTACACTCTAAGATGAAGGACAAAAAAATAATGCAGTACTATAAAAAAAAGTAAGGTTTCCATAGTGACAAGCTAGAATAGATCCTGCAAGACTTTCAAAATGGCTGCATCACCTTTAATTGCTGTTTCCTTGGATACCAAGAAAGTTCTGACAGTAAAACAAGTTGGAGAAATAGTTTAAAAAAAGGATTTATTACTGAGGTCACTTCAGGGATTCTTTCACTGGAAATCAAGAATACTGCAAAATGTTACTGTGTTCTCACAACGCTGTGGACATACAGTATAATATGTCTGTTATAGTTCTATTTTATGAGATATATTATTGCCCTCCAGATATATGATATCATACAAGGGTGACAGCACCACTCTTCAGATATACAGTAAGTTATAGTTTAAAAAGGAAAGACAGCAGTGCTCTCCAGATATGTTATATATTAAATAAGTTACTCTAGATGTTATATTGTACAGGGGTGACATCACCGCTCTCCAGATTTTATATTGTACAGGAGTGACATCACTGCTCTCCAGATATGTTACATTGTACAGGGGTGACAATACCGCTCTCCAGATTTTATATTGTACAGGAGTGACATCACTGCTCTCCAGATATGTTACATTGTACAGGGGTGACAATACCGCTCTCCAGATTTTATATTGTACAGGAGTGACATCACTGCTCTCCAGATATGTTATATTCTACAGGGGTTACATCACCGCTCTCCAGATATGTTATATTGTACAGGGGTTACATCACCGCTCTATAGATATGTTATATTGTACAGGGGTTACATCATCGCTCTCCAGATATGTTACGGTATATTGTACAGGGGTGACATCACCGCTCTCCAGATATGTTATATTGTACAGGGGTGATATCACTCCTGTACAATATAACATATTTGGGGAGTGGTGAACTGGTGATGTACCACTCTCCAGATATGTTATAGTCTACAGGGGTGACATCACCGCTCTCCAGATATGTTATATCCCTAATAAGGGATATCACCACCCCCCAGATATGACTTATTGTACAGAAAAGTCATCACCGCTATCTAAATATGTGACATCACCACCATCCAGATATGTTACATTGTACATGGAAGATATCACCACCCTCCAGATATCTTACATTGTACAGGTGTGACATCACCACCCTCCAGATATGTTATATTGTACAGGGAAGATATCACTTCTCTCCAGATATAAGTTATATCCCTAATAAGTGACATCACCACCCTCCAGATATCTTATATTTTACATGTGTGACATCACTGCTCTCCATATATGTTATATCTTCTCTACGTGACATCATCGCTCTCCACATATGTTATATTTTATGGAAGCGACATCATCGCTCTTCAGAAAAAAAAAGTTATATCTTGTATGGGTGACATATAAGTAACTCATATACTTTCCAGCCATGTTATATTTACATCACCCCTGTCCATTTGTAATTGATATTTGGCAGGAGTGTCATCTTTCCTCCAGAAATGTTATATTTTACAGAAGTGATATCACCTCTCTCTTAATATTTTGTATTTTACAGAATTGACAACATCACTTTCCAGATTTGTTATATTTTACAGCAGGTGGCATCACCGTTCTCCTGTAATAAATTATATTTTACAGTAGAGACATCACTGTTCTCCAGTAATAAGTTATATTGTACAGGGGTGACATAACCGTTCTCCGATAAAAAATTATATTGTTACGGGGTTGACATCACTGTTCTCCAGTAATAAGTTATATTTTACAGCAGAGACATCACTGCTCCCTGACAGAGTAGATAGAATTGTTGTAGCAGGTGGAAGGAGACTTGTACTGTAATTGCTCACAGGTCATCTCTGTGTGAGGCTGTGGTCAGGATGAGCAGTCATCACCAGTAAAGGATCATTTATCCACTGGTAGGGTTAGATTGACGCCTGTGGCTCCATGTTTGCTGCATGTGCTTCATCAGTATCACCTCTGCTAATCACACCTCCCCAAACAGATATTTACTGCTTTTCCTATATTTAATTAAGCCAGACTTTTTTTACTGCTCTTTCCTGGAAAGGAAATTGAAGAACGCCTTTATGGGCGCCGGATAGGCTTTCCCCATCCCTGGATTCACTTAACTCTTTCCGAGAGGCTTTTAGCAAACTTACCAAAATATTTCACCTCTTTCAGAGGAAGTTTTTATTTCTCTGTACTTGCAGTAAGTTTGTAGAGTTCAGGATTTTATTTCCATCATGACTGTGATGAATGGCCAGGCGCACGCTTCACGAATCTAATCTTTGCTGGAGTGCGCTGTTGAGCTGAAGAGCTCCGTCTCTGATTGTCTAGGTCTGGAATGTGAAGGCACAGAGAGTCACCATAGCAAAGCGCATCTATCATTTCCCAGCCAGTTTCTCTGAAGTTTTGTCCTGCTGCGAGCAATCTTTAGCTTGCCAGAACAAGTTGCCAGGTGCATCTTTGTATTGCTCTTGAAGTGACTATATATGTCACAAAATGGAATATATAGTGGCTTAATTAGTGTTATATCATTACCACATTCATGGTGTATGTTAATGCTGTTAAAATGAGGCCACATTCACATGGGTTGTTCTGGGATTCCTGCAGCAATTACCTACATATTTCTGTGCAGGAATACCAGTTGTCCAGTTCACATGCGGCCTCTGTACCCATTGACATAAACGACAGGGTGACAGCGGCCACATCTGTAATCGGCAGTCCGCATGTAATCGTGCATGGTATGATTACATGGGGTTTAGAATAGATGATTGTCGCTGAAGGCGCCTATCCTGCGTCCAGCGTTAATCATCTATCCCAAACTGCATATAATTGTACGATGTACAATTATGTGCAGACCGCTGCCACCCTATCAGAAACTTTGTTTTCTGTTATCAGAAAAGTTTGTACAGCGGCCACATCTAAAGAGGGACACTTGGCATTTCTGCCGCAGGAATCCCAGAAGGCCCCATAGGACTGGGGCCTTTAAGTGTACCTGAAATCAAAAAATAAAGATTTGCTTTGAGCCTAAGCAGTTCTCTGAAACAAACCATTGGATTTCCTGGTATGTGAGGGTGCCTAGGCGTCTTTGTTCTGCAGTGCAAGATCTAAGGCACTGCTATCTCTCACTGAGGAGATTTGGTAATGCCACTACCGTGCTGCTCATTGTTCTTGCTGGAGTCTCTGACATAAGGAAGCAAAACTCTGTCTCCACCAAAATGGCCACATCTAGGAAGAGACACAGTGCAGTCTAGTCCTTTTGACCCCTGCCTACCTTTTTGGTTTCAGCTTCCAGAGTTCAGTTCCTCTTTTTTTTTAAATATTCTTTATTTTGAGTTTTTGCGTATAACAAGAAAAAAGGGTACAAGAACATACAGAAAACAAAATAAAATTATCTCCATTACATGTGTATTTACATATATCTTGCAAGCGCATCCCGGTTCCTGGACTCAGTAGGTATCGTTGGATAAGATTGTCGTCCAGCCGTTGCCCGTCTACGAGCCTGGGTCCGTGGACCTTAGTATGCAGGACAGCATTCCAACTTACACCATGATCCGGTATAGTTTTGGTAAACATTGCTACACTGGTAGATGTGGACCGGGAGGGTATGTTGTATATGGCTGTGATGTTCAACAGGATGGATTCAGTTCTCTGAGTGCTCGTTAAGGATGTTATCCCTGAGAATGGTATCCTGTGTCACTCCACCATTAGCTTACTATATTCTGGGGAATAAAGGAACTCAAGCCAGTAAAACCAAGTTTTGCGGAATGCCTTGTCTCTGTGATGTAAGGAAGCAGTCATTTCCTCCATCACTCGGATTTCGTCCACCTTACGGAGCCACAGCGTCACTGAAGGTGGAGTAGCACTCTTCCAACACAGCGGCACACAAGCTCTGGCTGCATTGATTAGGTGTATCAGCAGGGATTTGCGGTATCGGGCCCTAGGCAGTGGGGACAAGTGGAGCAGCATAGCGGCTGGGTCCCCCACCAGAGACATTCCAGTGAGTTGGTTGATTATCCGAAGGACTGCATCCCAAAAGTCCCCGAGACATCGACAGGACCAGAACACATGGAGAATGGAGCCCTCCTCCTGACCACATCTCCAACATGTCGGAGGCGTCTGAGGGAACATTTTGTGGAGCTTGGTTGGGACATAGTACCATCTAGTGAGCAGTTTGTAGCCAGTCTCCTGTATGGAACTAGCTATCGAGGCCTTGTGAGAAAAGTGAAGTATGTAATCCCTTTGGGTTTGGGTGAACGTAGTGTCTAGGTCTCTTTCCCACTTAGCCAAAAAGCCGGGTTCAGTCTGGTCGGCCATCTGTGTCATGAGGGCGTATGCCTTGGACAAGCCATGATCTACATAACCACCTGCCAAGCAGACGTCCTCAAATGGTGTCAGTACTGTACGTGGAGGTGGGGACACGTTGAGTCTAGAAAGATAGATGCGGAGTTGTAGGGCCTGCCAACGTAACAGTGGAGGAGCAATCAAGCCCTTAAGCGAGTCTAGGTTGGTGAAATCCTCGATGGGTTGGAAATGTCCAATCCGGAAGCGATTAGCTTCCACTAAGCACATGAAGGAGCCGTCGGTGAGACTGGGAGCGAAGGCTGGATCACCCACAATCGGCGACATGATAGAGTGCGTGGTACTGTCTGGAAGTAGAGCGGGTGTCTTCTTAAGCACTCGTATCGTGACACCGGTAAGTGGGTGTTGTAGTATTTCCCTGTGCAGGGGCGACGCGATCCAGAGC
Organism: Nanorana parkeri; assembly: GCF_000935625.1. NCBI lineage: Eukaryota > Metazoa > Chordata > Amphibia > Anura > Dicroglossidae > Nanorana > Nanorana parkeri. Next base: position 505,858 of record NW_017307038.1, read on the forward strand.
AGTCCCGTCAGCGGTAAGGGGGAGACTGCCTGTTCCAATTGTAGCCAGCGTTTGTCGGAAGACACGTTGCACCATTCGAAAGCACGGCCCATATGCACGGCCAGGTGATAACGAATGGGGTCTGGAAATCCAATCCCCCCTCTAGATTTGGGCAGTGTCAGTAGGGACTTGTTCAGTCTATGGGCACCGTTCGCCCACAGGAAGGAGGTGAACTCTCTCCGCACTAACTTCAGAAATGACATGGGGATGTGTACTGGTAAGGTTTGAAACAGGTAGAGTAATCGTGGGAGAATATTCATTTTCAATACGCTGTTCCTCCCGAACCAAGAGATGGTAAGACCCGACCACTTGGAGAGATCGCGTCGAAGTTCGGAGAGCAGCGCTGGGAAGTTAAGTTCAAAAACCCTGGCGACTGATGCGGGCACTTTCGTCCCTAGGTAGGTGATGTGTGAAGCGGACCAGCGAAAGGGGAAGGCCGCTTGGAGGCCCATGAGAGCGGAGTGGGTCACCGTGAGGTTAAGTGCCTCGGATTTCTGGAAATTGATTTTGAAGTTTGAGGACTCCCCATAGGTCTCCAGCTCGACCATGAGATTCGGAAGGGAGAGCGTAGGTTTGGTCAGTATGAACAGGAGGTCATCAGCGTAACCCGCTATTTTGTGCGTCTTTGGGCCATGGAGTAGTCCCGTGATGTTCGGGTTATCTCTGATTCTGCAAAGTAGGGGTTCCAGCGTTAGGATAAAAAGTAACGGTGAGAGCGGGCAACCCTGTCGCGTCCCGTTACTTAAGGGAAAATAGGCAGAGTATGTGCCATTTACCCGTACCCGGGCCGTAGGGTTAGAATAGATTGCTGATATCCAACTGCATTGGTTGTTCCCGAACCCGACCGCCCTGAGCGTCGCGTGGAGGAACGTCCAATCTACCCGATCGAACGCCTTTTCCGTGTCGGTTGAAAGGAGGATGGCTCGGATACGTTTCGATGTGGCTAAATGGATCGCATTTAGCACCCTGACAGTATTGTCCTTGGCGTCTCTATGTGGCAGGAAACCTACCTGGTCAGTATGGATGATTTTATCTACGCTGTGCAATAAGCGGTTGGCCAGGATTTTGGAGAACACTTTCAGGTCTATATTTAACAAGGATATCGGGCCGAAGTTAGAGCACAGTGAGATGTCCTTTCCCTCTTTAGGGATAACCGTGATTGTGGCCCGAAGAGAGTCTGCCGGGAAGGTGGGATCGGCTATAAGGGAGTTATACGCCTGGAGGAAAGGGTCAGTCAGCTGGTCGCTAAAGGTCTTATAATAACGAAGCGAAAAACCATCGGGTCCCGGGGCCTTACGCGGCTTCATTTGTTTCAGGGCCTGTGCCCATTCAACTGCGGTGATAGGAGACTCTAGCCCCTCCGCTTCCTCTTGGGGTATGCGGGGCAGATTCGTCTGTGCAAGGTAGGTTTGGATTTTGGCGATGCATCTTGAGGTGGAACCTGGGGTCTTAGGGCCCTCCAGGTTATAGAGTTCAGCGAAGAAGTCTCTGAATCGCTCGGCTTTGGCCTTGGAGCTAGAGAGTGGAGCACCGTCGTGCCCCGTGATGGTGGGAATAAAAGTTTGGGCTCGGGCTTCCTGAGCGCCAAGGCCAGGGACCTACCAGGCTTGTTGCCGTATTCAAAGTATGAACGTTTGACCTTCACCTGTTTCGCCTTGATCTTACCCAACAGAATGTCATTCAGTTGCTGACGTAACGTCCACAACTCAGCCTCCACCGCTCTTGCGAGGGTTTGTTTGTGGCTGGACTCCAGGTTGCCAATTTGAGTCAGCAGCGAAGAGATCGTTTCGGATCGTTTTCGCTTCTCATGGGAGGCATGAGCTATGAGGGTACCCAGCACACAACACTTGTGGGCTTCCCAAATAGAAAGAGGTGAGGACTCCGGGACCTGGTTATGTCGGAAAAAGTGAGCGAGATCCTGCTTGACGCGGACAATCAGTTGGGCGTCATCAAGAAGGAGGTCGTTCAACTGCCAGTGCCATGGTCTGGGTCCTTCTGAATGGAGCAGTATGTCGATCGGGATCGGGGATATCGTTATGACGTCTATTGTAGAGTGGCGCACTCTGTGCAGGTCACGCTGTCTGACAAGAAAGTAGTCGATCCGCGAGTAAACTCTGTAAACGGCAGAGTAAAAGGAATAATCCCGCTCCAGAGCGTGCATAAGCCGCCACACATCAACCAATTGTTCTGCATGCAGGGTCTTCCGCAACTTTCTAAGAAATGCGTAAGAGAGGTGGGAGGCATTACGGGAGACATCTAATTGTGGGTCAAGGGCAACATTAAAGTCGCCACCCACAACAAGAATCCCCTCATTTTTTTTCATGTTGGGCAGACATTGTTTACATGAAGATGCAATTAAAACCCCCAAAATATTGTACATTTTCTGAAAGCAGATACCCCATAGAATAAAATGTATTCTGCTGCAGTTAAGGTGCACCTGGCTGGATAGTAAAGTATCTTACCAATCATTTAATTAGCTTTAAAACAAGACCTCTCTGACCACTGTAGCTGCAGGCACCATGGAGAAATGTGTCCTCAAAAATTGCAAAAGAGAATGAAGTCTAGTTTTATGGTGCCCATACACCTTACAATTATCTGCAGATTTTCTGTGGTCAGATGGAAAAAGTGCAACAGATTGGCCCAGGTGGATATTGCTCCATCCACACAGTTTAGCGTAGATGGAGGAATCTGTTGCACCTTTTCCATCTGACCACAGAAAATCTGCAGATAATTGTAAGGTGTATGGCCAGCTTTAATTGGATTCTGCACATTACAGCACTTGCAGTTTGTTTACTTTAGAAGGCTGGCAGGCTGCCATGTCCTAGCTGACAGAGAAAATAACGGCACAAGAGCTGAAATTTAATTCTATTTTTGTTTTTTGAAGATGAACTTTAAATATGGGGGT
>NW_017307038.1:508827-555367 GCF_000935625.1 Nanorana parkeri
TATGTATTTCGGAATCCTGCGAGATGTTGCACATTTATGAGTAAATGATCGAGAGGGGCCAGAACAAGTCTACAAGCATTGTTGATAATCGTAATAGCAGGTAATGTTATATACACAATGTAATGTAATATCAACAATGTAATATCAACACCATTGTACAGACTAAAAGGAACAAAAAAACAACAATAGGAGTGAACATCTGAAGTATCATTGTAGATATTTTGGTTTAAATAAAGGCATAAAGGAATAAAAGGTAACATCTACAAGCATTTTAAAAGTGTATTTTCAGTTTTCACTGCCACAGCATGACTGGCATAAAATGTAAATAGCAAGAGGGCCTGTGCTCTGCGCTTGGTGTCTTCTCCCTGCCTGATCTGTCCAGGGCCAATGGCAGCTGGATTATGAGGGTAGTGTATCTGAAGACAGCAAAGCACAGTCCCATGTCTAGTCAATGTATGGAGACATAGCCCTAATCTGCTCACCCTGCAGACTTTCAGTGGTTGAGGAACTACAAGTCCCACTATGTCATGCCTGTCAGCAAGCAAGGCTATAAATGCACACAAGCTTTAGAGAGAACAACAAAATTATGGGTCAGAAAACAGTTTACTTTGCACATGTGGATTTCTCTCATCCAGATAATGGATTGACAATTGGGGAAATGTCTATTTCTGTGTGTCTATATTCTTTATTTTCACTTATGTTTAAATAGTTCTGTCACAACGCAAAGATGAATCAGGTCAAAGCTCGTTCGAAGGCTTAGCACAAGACCTGGGCGATATTCTGCTTTGACACGCAGTGGCGCTCCACACCATATTTTGCTGTCGACATTCCACTATGGAATTTCAGGAATGCCAGGCAGTTTATATGGATCCACAGATTGCCGGGATCTTCTGTGTAGTGGGAGACCAGTCTGGCAACTCAGACATGAACGGCTGGGGCACAAAGCTCACATTCCATCTCAAGGTCCCTGGGGCCAGTATGGATGGGTTACTTCTACAGCTCTGTCTGTCTAACACACATGACTAAGGGCCCATTCACACTACGCGTTGCGTTCGTGCAATGCACCTACCATGCGCTACAGTGTGGCAGGTGTGTTGCTATTCATTTGAATATCACCCCAATGCACCTCCCAGCCACAGTGCAGTGCAAACTGTAACTGCATGCAGAGTTTACAGTTTTCACTACCTCCGCAGTGCAAGGTATTGCAATACCGTACATCCCACTGCTTTCCGGTTGGACGCTGCATTGGGGTACCATTTAAATTAATGGCAACGCAATGCACCAGCTGCACTGTAATGCACGATAGGTGCGTTGGGCGATTGTGTGTATCGTGTGATTAAAGCAATGCATAGGTGTGAACGGGCTCTAAAATGTTCTTATTTTCACAATCCATGTACATTTAATTTTCATTAGATTTCTTCTCTTTCCTATTAGAGACCAGCAATGGCGGGATTAATTGAGGAGTGTTTGCACGCTTCCGCCCATTACCGTATTATCTGCCCAATCTGGATTTGATCTTAGGTTCTCACCACAACTATTTGGGGCATCCTTCACAAGAACGGTCTGAGTAGAGCGGGTGCACGGCAACAGAGGCACCTCAGATCTAGAGTAATGAAGAAGAAGCCAGGACAACGATAAACTTGCAGTAATAGCCTTGATTACTGATAGTGCCAACTATTTGGGCCCAGGTACTTCCTGGCGCAGAATGTAAATTTTGGGCAGTGATATTGTCAATACAAGGTACAAAACGTGTAGACATTGCTGTTGTTTTTGGAGTTAATTTAGGCTTAGCATTGGTGACCATAACGTTTAGGGCCAGTAAAGGTTAAGCTGGGCTAGGGGGTAAATGCTGGGTTGGGCCCAAGGCCAGACTATCTCTGCCCATAGACCAGAATTAAATATCCACTGAGCTAGGTAACACAAACACGCATAACACAAAAGCAGGTTTGGTGTGGTGGGAAGTGTGGCCAAGATGGGTGGAGGTCTCCCATAATTATCGGTGTTCCTTCTGACAGTCTGACCCTTCAGCTCAGTACTGAGAGGGGTTTACAATTGCTGCCATTGCTGATCACCTGAAAGTGCTAATTGCCTGGCTTTATCCAGTTCAATATTTTCTGAGTCACTGATTTATGACTTTATTACTCAGTACTTCCAGTGCCCGTACTCTGTATTGTTCTTCACCCTCAGACCCTGTGCTCTATATCTCTCTGTACCCCCAGTGCCTGTGCTCTGTATTGTTCTTCACCCTCAGACCCTGTGCTCTATATCTCTCTGTACCCCCAGTGCCTGTGCTCTGTATTGTTCTTCACCCTCAGACCCTGTGCTCTATATCTCTCTGTACCCCCAGTGCCTGTGCTCTGTATTGTTCTTCACCCTCAGACCCTGTGCTCTATATCTCTCTGTACCCCCAGTGCCTGTGCTCTGTATTGTTCTTCACCCTCAGACCCTGTGCTCTATATCTCTCTGTACCCCCAGTGCCTGTGCTCTGTATTGTTCTTCACCCTCAGACCCTGTGCTCTATATCTCTCTGTACCCCCAGTGCCTGTGCTCTGTATTGTTCTTCACCCTCAGACCCTGTGCTCTATATCTCTCTGTACCCCCAGTGCCTGTGCTCTGTATTGTTCTTCACCCTCAGACCCTGTGCTCTATATCTCTCTGTACCCCCAGTGCCTGTGCTCTGTATTGTTCTTCACCCTCAGACCCTGTGCTCTATATCTCTCTGTACCCCCAGTGCCTGTGCTCTGTATTGTTCTTCACCCTCAGACCCTGTGCTCTATATCTCTCTGTACCCCCAGTGCCTGTGCTCTGTATTGTTCTTCACCCTCAGACCCTGTGCTCTATATCTCTCTGTACCCCCAGTGCCTGTGCTCTGTATTGTTCTTCACCCTCAGACCCTGTGCTCTATATCTCTCTGTACCCCCAGTGCCTGTGCTCTGTATTGTTCTTCACCCTCAGACCCTGTGCTCTATATCTCTCTGTACCCCCAGTGCCTGTGCTCTGTATTGTTCTTCACCCTCAGACCCTGTGCTCTATATCTCTCTGTACCCCCAGTGCCTGTGCTCTGTATTGTTCTTCACCCTCAGACCCTGTGCTCTATATCTCTCTGTACCCCCAGTGCCTGTGCTCTGTATTGTTCTTCACCCTCAGACCCTGTGCTCTATATCTCTCTGTACCCCCAGTGCCTGTGCTCTGTATTGTTCTTCACCCTCAGACCCTGTGCTCTATATCTCTCTGTACCCCCAGTGCCTGTGCTCTGTATTGTTCTTCACCCTCAGTACCTGTGCTCTATATCTCTCTGTACCCCCAGTGCCCGTGCTCTGTAATGTTCTTCACCCTCAGACCCTGTGCTCTATATCTCTCTGTACACCCAGTGCCCGTGCTCTGTATTGTTCTTCACCCTCAGACCCTGTGCTCTATATCTATCTGTACCCCCAGGGCCCGTGCTCTGTATTGTTCTTCACCCTCAGACCCTGTGCTCTATATCTCTCTGTACCCCCAGTGCCCGTGCTCTGTAATGTTCTTCACCCTCAGACCCTGTGCTCTATATCTCTCTGTACCCCCAGTGCCCGTGCTCTGTATTGTTCTTCACCCTCAGACACTGTGCTCTATATCTCTCTGTACCACCAGGATATGAGCTTTGGAATGTTCTTCACCCTCAGACCCTGTGCTCTATATCTCTCTGCACCCCCAGTTCCCGTGCTCTGTATTGTCTTGCATCCCCAATTTCTAAGTTCTGCACCCCAGTCTCTATGCTCTGCACCTTCAGTTCCTGTATTTTGTATTGCTATGTCCCTAGCTTCTGTGCACTGTATCACTCTGTACCTCCAGTTCTTGTTTTCTGTTTTACTCTGCACCTCCAGTTCCTGTGCTCTGTCCCCCCAGCTCCTGTATGCTGTATTTCTCTGTGCCTGCAGTCCCTGTTCTCTGCCCCCAAGTTCCAGTGCCTTGTATTTCTCTGCACCTCTAGTTCATGCATTCTCGATTGCTCTTCTGCATTATTCTGCAATCCCCAGGCTCTATATTGCTCTGCATCCTCAGTCTCTGGCACCCCCCAACAATAAGAACAGACTCCTCTCTCTCACTGCAGCCCTAATTGTGCTGCCCATGGGCCCACAGCAACAAGAAATGTAAAAAACTGAGGGGGGAATCCCCTAGCTACAGAAACTGAGGACAGGGACCCTAGCTACAAGTACTGGGGACCGAAGCCTTCAGTTACAAGCACAAAGGACAGGGGCCTCCAATTGCAAGCACTGCTCTGCACTCCCAGTCCTTGTTCTCTGCCCCCAGTTCATGTGCTATGTATTGATCTGCACCTCTAGTTCCTGTGTTCTGTATTGCTTTGCATCCCCACTTTCAGTGTTCTGTATAGCTCTGCAAATTCAGTTTCCATGCTCTGCAACCACAGTCCCTTTATTGCTCTGCAACCACAGTCCCTTTATTGCTCTGCACCTCCAGTCCCTACATAGATTTGGACCCAATACTGAAATAGATTTCAGTATTGCCTTGCACCTCCAGGCTCTGTATTGTTCTGCATTCCTATTCCCTTCATTGTACAACACCCTCATTATCTGTATTTCCCTGCAATCCCTACCCATGTATTTCTCTGAACCCCAGTTCCTGCATCACCATTGCTCTGCATCCCCCCAATCTCTATATTGGTCTGCACCTCCAGTCTCTGAATTGCTTTGCATTTCCCATTCTCTGTATTACTCTGCACCCCCCCCAGTCTCTGTATTGCTTTGCACCACCACATCTCTGTATTTCCCTAAAATCCCTCCCCTCTCCCTATATGCATCTGCACCACCCAGAGCGTTGCTCTGCAACTTTAGTCCCTGTATTGCTCTGCATCCCCAGTCTCTTTATTTCTATACACCCCCCTGACTCTGTATTGCTCCGGAACCCTGCATTATTTCCCAACCCCAGTTCCTGCATTTCTTTGTACCCCCTTGATTGCTCTGCATCCCCATCCCTGCATTACTATGAACCCCCAGTCTCTGCATTGTTCTGAAACCCCAGTAACTAAATTAATCTGCCCCAGCCGTAAATGTATTGCTTAACACCCCTAGTTACTGCATTGCTCTGCACCCCAAGTCTCTGTATTGCTCTGTACCCCCAGGCCTTGCATTGTTCTGCACACCTAGTCTCTGTGTTTCACTACACCCATAGATTCTGCACTGCACCCCTAGTCTCTGTATTTTTCTACACCTCTAGATTCTGCATTGCTCTGCACCCCCATCCCTGCATTAATCCGACCCCCAGTTACTTTATTGCTTTGCACCCTCAGTTTCATGTTCTTGCATTGCTCTGTACCTCAAGTCCTAGTATTGCTCTGCACCCCCGTCACTACATTTCTCTGTACCTCATGTGCCTGCACTCTGTAGCCCAGTCCCTATATTCCTGCGCATTGTTCTGTACCTCACGTCTTTGCAATACTCTGTACCTCAGTCCCTGTATTGCTGTGCATTGCTCTTTACCTCAGTCCCTGTGTTGCTGTGCATTGCTTTGTACCTCAAGTTTTTGCAATACTCTGTCCCTGTATTGCAGTGCATTGCTCTTTACCACAGTCCCTGTGTTGCTGCGCATTGCTGTGCACCTCACGTCTTTGCATTGCTCTGTCCCTGTATTGCAGTGCATTGCTCTTTACCTCAGTCCCTGTGTGGCTGTGCATTGCTCTGTCCCTGTATTGCAGTGCATTGCTCTTTACCTCAGTCACTGTGTGGCTGTGCATTGCTCTGTACCTCACGTCTTTGCATTGCTCTGTACCTCAGTCCCTGTATTGATGTGCATTGCTCTTTACCTCAGTCCCTGTGTGGCTGTGCATTGTTCTGTACCTCACGTCTTTGCCATAATCTGTACCTCAGTCCCTGTATGGCTGTGCATTGGTCTTTACCTCAGTCTCTGTATTGCTGTGCATTCTCTGTACAACGTCCCGGCTCGCTGAGGCCGCCCCTGGGTTGTCCCGTTCTGCTTATTCACTGTCTGCAGTGATTCATCTGAGCAGCTCCGGGATCTCCGGACACAGACAGCCGCCGGAGCTGAGGGGAGAACAGCGGGGCCTGTGAATGCTGCTGTAGCTCAGGGGCCCCCTTACATTGTGCTGCCGAAGAGTCCGAGTTATAGCCACTAAGGACAGGGGCCCGAAGCTGCAAGACCTGAAAACGGGGCCACACATCTACAAGAACTGAGCACAGGATACCCCAGCTGTAACCACTGAGGACAGGTTCTTCCCAGCACTAGAAACAGAATCCTCTCCCTCATTGCAGCCCAGGGACCCCTCTCACTGTGCTGCCCTGGGACCCCTCTCACTGTGCTGCCCTGGGGCCCCCAACATCAAGAACTGCAAAGAACTGAGGAGAAGGGGCCCTCAGCTGCGAGAACTTATAACAGGGCCCCCAGCTACAAACACTGAACACAGGGATCCCCAGCCACAAGCACTGAGGACATGGCCCCCCAGCTACAAGCACTGAGGGCAAGGGCCCCCAGCTACAGGCACTGAGGGCAAGGGCCCCCAGCTACAGGCACTGAGGACAAGGGCCCCCAGCTACAAGCACTGAGGACAGGCACCAGCTACAACTGAGGATAGGGGCTTACTCACATTGAAATGCCAAGGGGCCACAGACACTGATGACAGGGGCCCCCATCTAGAAGAACTGAGGACAAGGGTAACACTGCAATTAGAAGCACGAATCAAGAGAAGAGGGGATCTTGACTTGGAAGCACTTGTTGATTGTGGAGTGAGCAGAGATGCTAGGAGCCCAGCCCTGCTACCTTATGGACTCCCTCCACCCCTGAGTCCTGCTGTCCTGGGGCCCTTTCTCTACTCCTACATAGTGCTGCCCTGGGGCTCCCCCTCTACTCCTGATACCTGTCTGCCTTAGACCCTGGAGGTAAGTCCTGCCATAACTCTGCTCCTCTATAAGACATCTTGATGCTGGGGTTTGGTGTGTGTTTTTAGAGACAGTTTTGCATTAAGTTTGATGTACTAACTCATGGGTGTATGATCATGCACTGATACCAAGCAGATGAACAAAATCTATTTTTGTGGAGTTCAGCATTTGTCTGCGTTGTGTGCAAAGGTTTGCGCCCAGACTACGTTGTGAACATCTGCAGAAAGGAGTAACAAGGGTGCTTTGCTATAGAATGTATTTAAACGTACACCAGCTAAACCCTGGCATGACTAAAATTAAAGTGTCATTTTCTCTGTGGTGTTTGGGTCTATCTAGGCGGTGTTAGTGTATACTATGTGTATACTATATGAAAATAAAAATGTATGGAGTCTGCATGACCGTCATTATACTGAGGAGTTTGCACACTAGTCAGACTTTTAGGCTTAGGCAGCAGTAGAATTTATGATATGGGGTTAAAACGATGATCAATTTCAACCATAGAACTGAAAAAATAATCGAACGAGAAGGATGGTAAATGTTTCTTCCAGTGAATGTGGTTTTCATTTCATTCCAAAATCCAATGTTACAATCAAACAACATTTCGGACGACATTATTGGATGTTCTGCTGAGATATTTTTTTGCATTCTGCGTGAAAGTTTAAAAATCTGCCTGTGTATGGCCAGCCTCAGACTGATTGTATCTGTATAGTGCACAGTTGGCTTCTCTCCATGATGCACTTTTTATTTGCACTAGCAGGAAAATCTTTCGGGGTTTCGGGGGTGCCCACCTCCTTCTTTTCTCACTCCAAGCGGTAAAACTTAGACCAAGCTGAAGGAAATACACCCCTGAAAACTTATCCTGAACATTTAAAGTGATATTAAAGTCAAAATGTTTTTAAGCTAGTTCATATGCTGATGAAATTACTTCCAATTTAATCAATGCTGCTCCTTGATGTTTAAAAGTTTTAGTTTCCAGCAGAATCAGCTGGTCCCCTGAGCACTGGCCCTCATATGCTGTTTTAGGTTGGCTACTTTCCCTTGCAGGGTCCTATAGAGCCACCCTTGTGTGTGTCTACACAAACACACAGATACAGAAGGTCAAGCCACTCCTCACCCCCTCCTCCTCCCTTCTCCAAGCTAGTAGATGGACGGCTGCTAGAGATTGGGCTGTCCCTTGTGATCTTGTACTGAACAGGAAGTTTGGGGAAGTTAAGCCGAGAGAGTTAGAGCTGTTTGAAAACATGATGACTGTCAGTGCTCAGGCAAAAAGGTAAATAAGTCCTTTGCTGGGCAATGTAGATTTGCTTGATCTGGATTCATTTTATTCTACTTAACTGTGTTGTTGTGTATAGCAGGGGTCTGAAACTCACTTAACATGGGGGCCACTGGACAACGTTTCTTCTCCCATTGGAGCCGCTTGGCAAATTTCATAAAATGTCATACTGCAAAACAAAATGTAACTACATACAGTATCAGTGTTAATGTTTATAATGTCAGTATGTGTTTGTGATGGTTTCTTTGTTTGCAATGTCAGTATATTTTTTTGTGATGGTTGGTATGTGTGTATTGTCAGGACTTCTGTGGGTCACGTTGGTAGGTGTGTTAATGTCTCTGTGTGTGTCATATCAGTATGTGTACATGTATACAATGTGTGCAGTGTCAGTATGTACTGTCTGCATGATTTTCCCCCACAGGTTTTAAATGTAATCACAAACCCCTCCCACACACATGCACACACAGAAATACAGACACCCACCACATATACACAAAAATAAACACAGAAATACAGATACTCCCCACATGCATACAGAAATACACACATAATAATACTGTATACACACTCACACCTTCCTAAAATAAAATAAAGATCCCCCTTAACTGCTTACATTTTTTGCAGGCAGGGGTTACAGTCCCTGGTGGTCCATTGGGGGAATTAGTAGGTCTGCACCTTTTGGTTGGTGCAGACCTTACTAATCCTTCCTTTCGGCCGGCGCTCAGTAAAGGCTGTCAAGTGCATGCTTACTCAAACTGAGTGCCGGCACTGCTACACATACTGACTGCCGGCAGGAGCTATGCTCCTGTGTAGCATGCCACACACCGTGTAGCTGCTCCCCCAGGTCAGGTAACTGGTCCTTGACTGTGTACCTTTAAGATCCCTGGTGTATAGGATTACATAAACTGGACTTTTCATACAACAGCACAGTGTACAGGGTTTTATTGCTTGCTTTTTTGCTTCAGTGTTTGATTGCTTAGCGAACTGGTCACTTAATGTAGGTTATTTTTTAAATTGCTTGGTGTATGCTTTCTATGGTGCATCTTGAAGGAACAGAGGGCAAAAAAGCAACATTTTATGGATACTTAACATGTGCGGCAAACTAGGACAGCATCATCGCATTGAATCGCTTGATCAGCTTGATAGTTTTTTGGTTAACGATTGCACATGTGAGTGAACATTCGCACATGCCCAAAAACAAACATTTCCCAGCACATTCACCAGCCAGCCTACAAAACAAATTACACTGTCTAACTACTAGGGTTAAAAACAGAGGTTTTAGTTGCACAACTTTTGCAAAACATGTGGTAGCCACACTGCCTCGTCAAGGCCCCTGTGTGTAATGTGGTCCTAACTGTAATCTATGAGAGCCGCCATCTTGGAGCATATATAGCAAAGGATGAATTGGGTGCAGCATTCGCCAGGAGTTAGCCCAACCTCCTTAAAAGGCACAGGGACACACTAGAAGCCCTGCACATCACAACGGTAACTGAAGACCCCATTGTGTCCCCACACCAAATCCAACAAGTGAAACAAATGGCAAACACTCATCAATTCATAACTAGCTTTGAACAAGAAGGGCTCATAAAATTCCCAGTATACTCACGAGCCAGCCTGCAAAAAATACACTATCTGACTACTAGGGTTAAGCACATGTTGAAATGGTACGCTTGTGGTTTATACCAATTGTTTACTCATTTAGTAAATCACCCTCACAGCGTCTGCACATCCGATAGAGGGGACTCCAATGTTTCACATATATTGATACAGAGAGAGCTATTGACAAGACCATCAGTCATCATTCTACATTCGCTCACACAGACACTGGCTTCACTCACCACAGCCTGCACACTAGAATAGGCTGTTTTAGCATGTGGGCTGGTGTCCAATGAGCATACCTGGGAACTTTTGAAAATCAGTATTCCTGAGAATAGGGGCAGAGTACGGGCAAAGGCAGGGTTAATTGGGGTGTACATGAAAACAATAACAATCCTGCAAGGCTTTCTAACCTTATTAACCCCAATGAGACTGAGCTGAGACTGAGCTGGAGGAGTCTGCAGGTGTCCTATAGACATTGAATGATCACCTGTACTAGGCAAAAAGGGCCCCATTGTGTGGCACCCACCTGAGTTGATCTCTCTCCACAAAAGGTGGTTTGTGAAATAATATGCATAGCCAGGGAACAGCCACTGACAAACGGCAGAGAAGTCCCTATATATCAAGTATACTAATTTTGCATAATGCGTTTGAACATTAATCTTGTGACACAGTTAAAGTAACATTCAAGTAACATTTCCCCCCTCCCCCCAATGTTAAGTAAAACAATTACCTTAAATGATGTTTCTTAATCCGATCTTCCTCTTCTTTCCTATCCTTTTCAGCCTTCTCTCCAGCGCTGCTGCGGGTCTCCGATCCAGCGCTAACTCCTCTGTCCTTGCTGACACTTCGTGTCCCACGGTGTCTGCATGCGGTTGCATGCGTCCATAGACTTACCTTGCGTCTCTCCACGTCTCCCGGCCAAAAATCCGAAATGCACATGTGCCCGCCCCAAGATGCCTTGCGGCCGCCCGAGCGGTTACGGTTTTTCGGTCGGGAGCGTGTGGCAAAGACGGGTAAGTGTAAACTGCTTTTAAAGCGTTTTTTTTTACGTTTTGCATACATCTACTGCTTGCTAGCAGTAGATATATGCAGAAAAAAACAGAAACCCTTTAATCTTCCTGAATTACCATATATTTTAATGCACTGATCTATTGTTACATGTGTTTATATATTCCAACTGAACATAATGGAGTCACAGACAATGCAAAAAAAAGTATTTTCATAGCATCATTTTCTAACCTTGTGGGCCTGATCTTATAATGCCATCTTCTGGCCACCAGGTCACTCTCTCTGCTGGCACCTGCTAAAGGAGCTATACAATCAGATTGCATAGTGTATGGCCAGCTGAAGATGGGCCCTTGGCAGGCATTTTCAGGACTCCCTAAGTGCCATGTAGGCAAGACAATAAAGGGCTAGGAAGTCACCTCAGGGTGTAGCTGCAAAGGGTAAACATTGGCTGAAATATCATTCTGCATGTAAACCTATAGAATGCTGAAAGGCAATACCTGTACGTAAAATAGTCCCTAACATGGGATACTCTCCTAACAAGAGTCACAGTAACAAGTCCACATATCGAAGCCTACTTGGCAGACCTTTACTGCTCTGTGTATGTTGAAGAGGATAACAGCTGCACACTCCATGCTTGTAGTATTCCCAGCATTAAAAGTGGATCTGAAGGTAAATGTTTTTTTTTTACATTTCTGGATAGGAGTAGGGAATGGTTTTTGTGTGCCATCTGTGTCACAACATGGCGTGAGAGGAAATCTCTTCAAAGTGAGATACATCACCACGTAGTTGTCACCAGAATAAATGTCCCATTGGAAGATTTTCTCAATTCTCCTACCCTGGGGACAGCTTAACAATGTGGATTTTCTCTCACTTTCACTCTCCTTACTTGCCCTGGTGACTGAATCTCCCATTCAGGGGCAGGGACAGCAATAAAAGCCTGACAGAAGCTCTTACCCCTTACCATTCCAAATCTGAAAAAAAAGGGTTTAGCTTAAAGTATAACTAAAGGAAAAACGTTTCTTTCATATAAGGATAGAGTGGTGAGGGATGAGAACCTCTGTCAGGGCTTTTTTTTGCTGTCTGGACATTCACAGTCTCTAATTGTCCTGATCACCAATGTCGCCGAGGATGAAAGTGAAGTGTGACTTCAAAATTTTTAGTTGCCACCAGAACACCAATGAAATTCTTTCGATGTGGACATTTGTTCCTGTGACAACGGTCTATGAGTGGATTTCCCTCACATTGGAAAGATATCCGTCTCACTTCCTGTTACTTCTACATGACAGGAGGAAAATACATTAGTAGATTTTCGGTCAAAAATGTTGGTTTCTGCCACAAACCCATGTTTGATTATAGCTCGAATACCCCATCAATCATAGTCAAATCTCGATTTCGGAAATCATTTGTTAGCCATACTAACCAACCAATTTCTGACGAACAACTGAAATAATTTCCTTTTGCTCATGTGCTGTGTTCTTGCTACAAATTTTGACAAACGAAAACCCTACTGATTCATCAATTTTCGTTCGGTCAGAGAAAATGTTTCCCACCTGACCGATTGAAAAATGTCTATAACAATATCAAAAATGAAAATTGGTGACGTACCAACAACTGTTCGATTTTCGTTTGAAAGAACGTTGGTATACAATTTCTGAACGAAAAATCGTACAATGTATGATCACCTTAATGAGACACATATTGCCAAAGTAAAAACTGCCAATCATCTTAATCCTCCCCTACTGTATCTAAAATACAAAGTAAAAATTATTATGATTATATTTATACTTTTAGATACATTTTAAGCTTGCATTCACACCTGCGCATTCTGTTTACGCAAATGCGGAAAAACACGCAACACTCTTGCATTGCCGTTAATTTCTAATGGCACCCCATATGCGACCAGAAAGATACGCGTTTTTGCTCTGAGTTTGCGGGCATGAGAACGTGCAGAAGGAAAAAACGTGGAACGTTTACATGAGTACATGAGCTTTTTGACGCATTTGTCGCATGTGCAGGCCCCATTAAAATCATTTGGGATGGGCGCACACAAACGTGCACGAGTGCGCGCAAACAGGTTTGAATTGTTTTAAGGGCATATACAAAATAGGCTTAGAACCTCTGTCAAGTTTTTTTTTTATTCCTGTCTGTTTCCCTGCTGGGGAGATTCACCCTCACTATTGTCACCGGGACAGAAAGTGATTGGAAAAACCAAAACGGGAGGCAAGGGTAACTCTTCCTGTGGGTACACCAGTTTCACTAACAGCTGTCTAAGGAAATTCCCTTTCACTTTTGAGAGATTTCCTCTCACTTCCTGTTGTCTTTTGTGTTTTTGGCAGGAAGCGAAAGGACATTTCTCCAATGGGACACAGCAAAAAATAAATAAACCTGATGGGTTTCTAACCATTCCATGCTCTATTCATTACAAACAAATTGTTTTGACTATACTAACAGGGCCATTCACAAAAGGGTGAAGAGTTTGGAGAAGGCAGGAGAAGTGAACAATCTAGGCCAAAATAGCTGATTTGGAAAAATTCTCCAATTCAGCTCACTTTCCGGTTCAGCTATGTTGTCCTAGATTGTTCACTTCTGCCTTCTCCAAACTCTTCACCCTTTTGTGAATAGCTCTGTAAAATCTGTCAATGTGTAGAGAGTGAGCCATTTATTTGCCTATTATCAGCTCTCTAAGGGGGAATTAAAATTCACAGCTGGCTGTATTTATGGATTTCAGCATTGTCCATTGCTCTCTATGTACAGATAACTATTTAGAGTGCACATTTCCCTCATTTAACCGAACACCATTATATTTGTGCTTGGTTAAAGTTTATTACTGGGATCACTGGCTGTAAATAAGCTCTTCTGAAATCTGACTTGCTCTAAAATCAAATAATCTACTTTTTAACCCTCTGGGGGCAGCAATGCTCAGTATGCTGTTTTTTGATACATAATTCAGAAGTTTGGTGAAAAGCGGTGCTGGGCTGCTAAGATCGGGTCTGTCTTTGCAGAGGGTGGAAGAGGCGTTTGAAACATAGGGGCAAATCCTGTCATTAAATATTCTCTTTTGTAAGTTTGAAATGAGAAATTTGGGACCCTGCGCTCTCTGGCCTTTGGATGCCAGCATATAAAGCATTAGAGAAGGACCTGTTAAGATCTTCTTTCCTCTGTCATACTTTGGATGCCTTAGTTACAAAATGAATTGGGGGGAGGGGGGTGTAACACAATGGGAGAATTTATCAAAACTGGAGCAGACAAAATCCAGAACAGATTTGCAAATCAGCTTCTCTCTTTCATTTTCAAATCTTACCTGAGCAAACTGAAAAGAGATGCTGATTGGTTGCCATGGCCAACTGCTCCAGATTCTGTTTGCTCCAGTTTTGATAAATTCCCCCCATTGTTTACTGTAATCCTTGTGCAGCCTGGAGACCTAAGTCTGCATCAGTTTTGAGTCACTTTTGGATTTGATCTAAATTATCATGGGAATGGTAGAGAAGGCAAACTATTGTTGCCAAGGTATTGGAATTGACAGGACAGATGTAACATGGAGCCATGTGTTAGACAATTGCTGTAAAGCTGAATTCACCAAGCTATAACACATGTGCCACAACAATCATTGTTTTCAGTGTTAACTAGTGTCATTCATTAATCTGGAATAATGTGAGCTGAATTTTACCCCTCTATTGTTTCATATTCCTTTTGTTAGGCTTGGTTCACAACATTTTCCGGACCAGCACTTTTGCCACGCTTTTAGGCTGGGTTCACACCTCAGCGTATTTTTTCAGCTCGTTTTTTTCGCGTTTTATTAGCATGTTTTCCGTTTAGTGAAACGCGCATTTCACTGGCACTATGATTTTTTTTGTTTCTTTTTTTCCTTTATTTTCTCTATTTTAAAAAAAACTTTTTTTTTTCCAGTTTTACTTTTAAATTTCCCGCCGGCTCCGCCCCCCTGTGACGCGGCCGATCGCAAGGGACGGAACCCGGAAGTCTGCAGCCGCCGGAGGACACAGCGGGGATCGCGGACAAGGTAAGACCTGTACGCTGTATTCCCGAGTGTGGCTCGGGGTTACCGCTTTGTTAACCCCGATCCACACTTGGGAATACCAATGGAAACGCGCGGCAAAACGCACCAAAGAAGCTCCTGTACTTCTTTGGGCGTAGGGCGTTTTGCAGCGCGTTCCTACACACTGTAAAACGCCCAGGTTGGAACCATGCCCATAGGCAATCATTGGTTTTACATGTTGAGCGTTTTACAGCGCGTAGGAACGCGCTGTAAAATGCCCAGGTGTGAACCAGGCCTTACCGTGATTTTGCCGCGTTTGGATTTTTTTTTTACAGCTTAAAATGGTCTTACAGGTGCGTTCCATGCATTTTTAATGCGTTCCAGTACTTTACAGACCAGACAAAATAGGACAAGCATTATTTTTCTGGTCTGGTCTGGAACAGACTGCGCTGGTGGGAACATAGGAAAGAAATAGCATAGGGATACATTGGGATGCATTTTGGGTCCGGAAACAGTCTGGTCTGGAGGTAATCTGGATGTGGTGTGAATGGGCCCTAAAGCTGGATACGAGTGCTTTACCTATACAAAATACTAAATCAATACAAATATATAAGTAATTAAAGGAGAACTATGAGGTGAGTGAAAATCACTCACCTCATAGTTCGAGCTGACGTGTGACAATGAAACTGTCACGGGTCGGCTCAATAGATCGGGAAGTGAGCGAACACATACCGTCGCTCGCTCACTTCTCGATCATGTCCCCCGCAGAGAGCCGTGACTGTCACTCACAGCTCCCTGCAGGGATTCCCCCTCCCTGCTCCGATCCTCCACCGCTGACTGGCGGAATGGACGGGGGAGGGGCGGGTACAGCTGGCTCTGCCTCTAGATAGGCATAGCCAGCTGTCAATCACGCAGCTGGGTGGATCTCGACAGTAATGTCGGGATCCGTCCCGGCTGCGGCAATCTCAGTATACAGCGAGCTGTAGCTCAGGGTATACTGAGCTTTGGGTCACGGGAGGACGCTACTTTGCGTCCTCTCGTGACCCTGGGGAGAACTATGGGGAAAAGCACTGACCCCATAGATCTCCTTTAAAGAAAACTAAAGATGAGCTCCAGGCAAACATCTTAATGGTAGAAATCCATATAACTGATTTACCTGCCAAATACTCGTGATGCAGACACCCTTGCTAGGGAGTGTAGACAGGTCTGTGACCTGACTTTTCTTCACTGCAGTTAAGAAATAGACCCTGGTCATCAGCCTGCCCCCAGCCTGTGATTGTTGATGCTGATGAGGTCATCTTTGTGCTCTCTCCTCCTTTAAGCACATTTAGGCAGTAAGAATGACAGCACTGTGCATTGTTACAGAGCTCTCAGTTCTGCCCCTTCCTTTCCCAGTCTGAGTGTTGCTCAGCAGGGTGTTACGGGGTCCAATATCAGGACAGAATCTGGTACTTATGGTAGGTGTGCGTGAGCATATACCTATTTTTGATGTATAAATATATTAAGTAGTATATTCATATCTCAGTTTTAAAATCACAGTAGCGTGGAAGCAGTTCTTTGTGTTACAGTTGTCTGCCAGGTATAGGTGCATACATTTCAGTTTTAACCCTGTATTTGGCCATTTTATTGGCATGTCATAGCTGAGCAGGTCTGAATTAGGGTAATATGTCTATCTTCCTGTAGGTGTTTTCCCAGCTCTGCTACTGCACGAGTTGTGTTATCGTTGTTTGAATGTGTTTATATTTGTATCCGTTTAGTAATATTGCATAGATAAGAAATCTAGGTGTTTTTAGTTTTTTTTTTTTTTTTAAAGTCTTTACTGCTGAATGCTTCCTGCAGTTTGTGAGGGTGTCAGGTCCTAGGTTTGCATACTAGCTGCTCCCCACAACAAGGAAAGGGGTTTAACGTCTGAAGGTGCCCATACACCTTACAATTATCTGCAGATTTTCTGTGGTCAGATGGAAAAAGTGCAACAGATTGGCCCAGGTGGAGATTACTCCATCCACACAATTTAGTGAAGGTGGAGGAATCTGTTGCACCTTTTCCATCTGACCACAGAAAATCTGCAGATAATTGTAAGGTGTATGGCCAGCTTTAGGCCTCATGGACATGTCAGTGAAAATAAATAAGTCCAGGTGCGTTTGGAGCTCATTTCTAAATGCACCTGAATGCATGTAATGCTTTGCTATGTCTGAAAGCACACCTAGACGTTCAGCAGTGTCTGGGTGAATTCAGTCTAGCTGCGTTTACACAAACAAGGATTTCCTGCATCCATGGACTGTTAGCATGATTTACGCACCTAAACGTGACTAATTTCAGAAACATCTTAACATAGGAAAAGGTAATCTGAGAAACATAAAAGTTGTTTATTCTTCTTAGATGACTTCCCATGTGCATGAGGCCTTAATTGTCAGTTACACTTCTTCTGAATGCACTTTCTTTATATTCTGGCCATGTTTGGCTTGTCTCTGGTGCCTGTTGTCCAGTAGCGGCAGCTTGCTGTCATCGGGTCAATATCCATGTATGCTGTTGTTGAACGGCTCCTCAGAGACTGGCTTGTCCCAGCTGATCCTCTGGCCAATCAATCTCTCTGACTGCATCTAATTAATTCACCTGAGTGTGCCTCTGTGAAGGGCCCTGGGGATGAATTTTGGGAAACTTTTTTACTTTTCATTAGGTAAAGTCATGGCTACAAAATCAAAGCAAAGCAAACAATGTTATTCCAGGGTCACATGGTTTTTATATGCACTTTACAGCAGAGCACTGCTGATATGCATTATATGACGGAGCAGCTACAGTGTTTCCCCGAAAATAAGACCTACCCCGAAAGTAAGACCTAGTGCTATCTTCAGGGATTTCTGTAATATAAGACTTACCCCGAAAATAAGACCTAGTTCAGTGGTACGGTAGCATGTACTTTACCCCACTGTCTGCATCGCTGGCAGGGCCGTAGGAAAGACGAGGTGAGGCTGGGAGGGGGCGCAGCCAGGGCCCTGGTATTCTGTAATTTGGGGGTGGGGGCGGCCCAGAGAGCAACCAGAGTTAAAGGCAGACCTGGATGCAAACGGACCTGGAAGTGGATAGATATAGGTGTGTGCACGCCCGCTTGTACCTGGCGCCCATAGCGATGTATTGCAGTCTGGTTTTGATCATTGTAATCACCACTCCCTTTTTTTACTATCTTCCTCCCCCACTCCTTCTTCTTTCCCCTTTCTCTCTATGTTTCACTCCCCCTCTCTTTTTTCCTTCTTGTCTAAAGGTGCCCATACACCTTACGACCATCTCAAGACTTTTGTCTTGCGATGCTCGTATGCTTCTTGAAAGCCCGTACGATCTGCCCACCTTGGACGGGCAGATCGTACTTGCGATCATCGAAAGCCCGCCCCGCTGAGGGGCGGGCTTCCGATGACGGCAATGCAGAACGGGAAGTGTGCACGTGCACACCGGGAAGTGTGCACGTGCGCACACCCGCCCGTTCCGCAGCTGTCGGGCGAGCAGGCTAGAAACCCGCCGAGAATCGTACATGTTGGTTTTCGAACATGTTGGCTCGACAAAAGACGTGCGACCGTACAGTAGAAACGGTCACACGTCTTAGTTCAAACTGCTCGATTCTCGTACGATCGCGGGATTTCGCCCGATTCTCGTTTCTCGATTCTGGCCTTTCTTTCTTCCCCACACCCTTTTGTATCTTATGCCCATTTAACTTAGATTCTGCATGGCTGGTAGGTTTGTAATGACTCCCCATGGCGTCCTTTCACGCAGTTAAAACCCTGAATACAGATAGTACTATCTCCTCTAAATCGTCTTGAAAATTACCACCCTGGCTTCTGTTAAAATAAGTTATTTTTATGACACCTGCTTCTAACTGCCAGCTACTTGTGGGGAAGTTCAGATTTAGCTGCTGTGTGTGGCCACGTCTCCTCAGCATAACTGAGCAGATAAAGAAAAAAACAAACTGTGAAAAAAAAATCTCTAAACGCTACTTGATCTTCTTCTGCATAAGTTGGAGGCTCGGTCAATTTGTTGACAGACACCTACTCTTTGTGGGTTTGGGTTTCAGTTTAGAATATCAGCTGCTTTTTCTTTGCAAGAGAATGAAGTACAAATGTTGGTTATGTGTTTGGAGATATCGGCAAGTGAGAGGTGTTCTGTTCCTTGTGCCTCAACAGTGTGTTTTTATTCCCCATGATATTGGATCACTCATTCTGGTATATTGGCACGGTGGTGGCTCTCTGTGGGTGGTGAGAATGTTTTTTTGTTTATAAATACTATGCTGTGTCTTTGTGCTGGTAATTAGGGGGACTGTAGAATGTTAAGTGGAAACACATGTTTTTCTGGCATTTTTATTGGCCTCTCTCAGCACCTTGCAACCTAAATTTCACATGTCATGTCAGCCATAGCCAATGACGCTGCACCACAATAGAGTCTTTGAGCATGACTTTGTGAGAATGGTGGCTGGGGTCATAAATACCTGCAGGTGTGCCAATGCTGACACTGCTGAAATACTTCTTCTACCTAATACAAAATATTGTCTAATATTCCCATGTTTAGCTCTATCTTTTCATGTACAGCTCTCCCCCTATTTTACATTAAGCTGAACTCTAGGGAGATATAAAAGACACATTAATGCAGGCCTGTAACCATTATTACATTTATTTTTTAGTTGCAAGCATTGTAAGTACCTGCATTTGAACTGGTGTTGTTTCCTTCAGCCACTGTACAGCAACTTGGAGAGCTAATCACTTTGGAGTTCAAGAGACTCTGTAGCTGGTAATATACAAAAGAAAGGTCCTGTAAAAAAGACAGTTTATACTTGCCTGTCCTGATGCCCGTACACAGTATCTTTGCTCCTGTGGGATGCTGAGAAAAGCCTCCAAGGGATCTTTGCATTTGACACACTTCCAGGTGTGTCGGATGCCTGTGTCCCCTGATGAATAATATGGTTTCTTCTGTCAGCTCCTACATCACTACTGAACCCTGTAGTGTCATTAGGGAAGTTAGGGGGAACAACAAATCGTGAATGCAGGCATTTTACACTGTTGGAAGTGCGTTGGCTGTTAGGGTCCTTTGGGCCAAAATGATCCCCTCTAAGCTTATTCTTCTAACTCTGGTTTGATGGTGATACCCAACATATGTAGTTTAGCTGGTGTTTAGTACGTTTTGTGTGTATATATGAAAGTGTGTTGAGGATTTTTTTTGTATTCTTTATTTTTTAATGGCATTTTTAAATTTGGTTTATTACTACCACTGGCAAGCACTTTATATGATGGTCCATAGGCACTAACAGGTACTCCTTTTCTAGAGACATAAAGGTTGTACTAGACCTCTTCCTTCAGCCAGTCCAGTGTAGCTTGCCCAGGGTTTTTTTGCATAGTGGAAATGAAAAACAGAAAAAAGCCCTAGGGAGAACACTGCCTGTGTAGAGGATAAGATATTTATTGTCCTCAGTGCTACATTGTCTGTTGTATGAGCTGCCGCTGGGGGCAGACACAGGCACCACACTGATATTTCAGTAGTTTTCTTTGCGAATACTGTAAAAGGAAGTCACCTGTGTATTGGAAAATATACTGCCCAACTATACCACGCCTATTTTAAATGTCTACAGATTGTATAAATAGAATATTAAAAATCCGTTTTATCCTTTTTAATATCATAAATTGAAAACTCAACTTTTTGTTAAGGAAAGAAAAAAAAATGTTTTTGCCCGGTTGATTGGTTTACTGCTTTTTACAAAAGTCTTTACAGAGCTTAATGTCACTTTTCTGTCATCCATTGCTCTGTCCATGGGTTTAAGAACCCAGCTTTCCATCCTTGGTGACATACTGGCCCCGTATACTGTACAAGGTATGAAGTTGTACTAAAATAAATCTTCAAATGATTGGTCTCTGGCTGACTGCCCGACCATCCTTTGATATATAGACATATTTCCAGCACGGTGATCTACAGTGCTGTGAAACAGCCTGTTTCCATCAATTTTATGTAAAGCTCTACCTCTTGTGCTGGCTTAATCTGCAGTGAGTAGAGGTGTAGCAAGGTCTGTCTTATTCCGCCATGCTCTTGGCCTATGGCTCTAGCAGGAGCTGTATAGAAAGTTGGCACCGCTGTGCAATACAATGTCACGTCTCCAGAGTCATCCATGACCTTCACTATTGATCAATCTATCAAGGACACTGCAACAGGGACATTGCCATCGCGGCAACATGACCCATTGCAGCTAGTTTCCACTTTGCTGCAGCAGATTATAGAGAGGTGAATCTGGATTGGTGGTGGCTGATAAATTCCCATTTGAAAGGGAGAATAAGCTGCTATATATGTTTACTTTGTTACATAGTATTTGAGGTTGAATAAAGACATAAGTCCATCAAGTCCAACCTATGTCCATCAAGTCCAACCTATCTTTGGGCAAACTTCACTTTTTTTTATCCCAGTTTTTGCTAATGAGCCCCACAATGCAATCTGCTGTCAGTAACTGCAGGAAAGCTAAGGAAAGGTATGTGGCTGCTCCATACTGGATAGTGCTCTTTACTAAATCACATCAAAGGAGAAATTTGTTCAATACAAAATTTTTCAGATAATTCCCACGCTATCATGTGTGTTATATGTGAGCTGCAGAAGTCCCAGTGTTGAAGTGGTCTTTAGTACCTCCAGTCCAGCTGGGGGCTGTGTTTAGGTGGGGCAGTATCTGACTCAGCTCATGCAGTTGACAGTGCCTAGCATGCTTCTAAACATACTTGTCAGGGTTTCTTACTCTTCCAGTTGCTTGCAGCATGGCTTGTGCAGTGTTTCTGACACCGTTTGTTTCTCTTTGGCTCTCTGTTATGGTCAAACCTGTTATCATCATTCTGCAACTATTAACAAATTCCTGTCTCAGAGTAATGATGCAAACACCAGCTCACTACTTAACCATCAGCTTGCCTATTGAGTCTCCACCCTTGCATGTGTGCTGATCTACCAAGTGCTCTGCAGTTGTTTCTGTTCTCTGTGTATGACACTGACTTTGGCTGACTGATCTCCTGGTTCCTGACTCTGGCTATTGTTTTGTTTCATCTAGCTCTCAATGTTCCCTGATCTGACCGCTGGCTTGACACTGACAACGTCTTGGACTTTCTCCATTGTTTTTTCCCATTTATGTTTATTGTAGTTTTCAATAAACTCCTTTTTTTTATTTTTTTATACCTGCACTTTAAGTTTCTGTCTGGTTTCTTGGTTCCTTAACAACACTCCGAAATATTTGTGGGTTATAATCGTCCAAAATCTGATTTCAGTGGTTAGCTTTTCTTCCAATCAAAGCATCCAAACACATCCAAAGTGTATTTTTAACGAAAATGTTTATTTTTATTTTTGGATGGAGCCGGGAATTGTGGGGTTTTGTTTTTGTTTTTTTTTACTTTCTATGCCCCCATTGCTAGATTTCCCTACACATTGTATTTCAGAGACACAACAGTAAGAGGAACCTCTTCATTTTCCATAGCCTAAAATTACAAGCACATATTTCCCTTAGCTGACGGTTAATATTAGGGATGCATCGATATCGGTGTTTCAGTATCGAGTAAGCGTACCAAAATGTATATTAGTACTCGCTGATACCAAGTACCGGTACTTCCGCTTGCATGGATCCGGCGTCCTGGGCAATCAAGAAGTCAGGCGGATGGTATGATTCCCTGGCCAATCAGCATCGAGGCGACTTTCCGACCAATCAGGAAGCCGTCTCCATGCTGTTTGACCTGCTCAAAGCTGACTGAGGAGAAGCTGGTTCCATGTTCCCTTGCGCTACTGCCGGTAAAAGGAACTCTCCCTCTGACGGGAAGTTCCTGTAGATGGTGGGACTGCTGAAACGAGTGGAAGGAAGAAGATGATCGCAGCAAGAGTCATCACATAAGGTAAGTATTAAAAGCAGAATTAGAATGGGGAAAAAAAAGTGACTTGAATGTTACTTTAAGCGCTGCAGGGTCTGTTTTTACTCTTCCAGTGACTACCGCCACCAGGACATTATTTATTTATTTTTTCTTACAGACCACTGATGCTGATGTTGTTTTCCTCCCACTGACACTGAGGAATTTTTCCCTTCCACAGATGACGCATTCTTTCTCCCACTGACAACTGGGCTTATTTTAAATTTTTAATAATATTACATTTTAATATTATATATATGATATATTTAAAGCCAATATTCCGTGGAGTGTAGTCAACCCATTTTTTTTTGTTCTAAACTCACGCATGGCATTTAAATATTGTGTTCCTCTTTTGCACATCAAAGCTGCAAGGTATGCAATAGGGACCTGCTTGTGATTAACATTTAAGCTGGAGACAGAAACCCAACTGATGGTATATATTTTGCAGTTAAAAAAAGAGGACAGGTAAAAGTAAAATAACTCTAAAGTAAAGTTTATATTGCAATCACATTGCATTTATTTCTAAAGTCTTATGTGCTAGTTGATTGGCTATTGCCGTGCCAAGCACTTGGTGCTACATGTTTGTCCTTCGGTCACCAAACAAACAATGTCACTGTGATCTCTAAATCCATATAACACTTCCAGCTCAGCAGAAGTTTCAGTGCTGATTGTTTGTGTGTTGGGTGTGATGTGTGGGTCACCCTGACAGTTCTGCAGCTTTTGTGTCCAGTAATTCTATAGAAAACCTGCTCAGCAGATCTGCCTCCTTTTGGTATTGTCCACATATGGTGTCAGCAGCAGACAGGGACTGGCGTTCTTCCTCTGTGGGGTTACCATAGCATAAATGGCATGAGTTTCAGGTCCGGATCAGGTGCAGATCTGCAGACGCGCTGCTATGTGTTTTTGCTGCGTTTTTGATGCGTTCCAGTTAAAAAAAACTGCTGGAGTTGGGCTGTCAGTATGTTAGCTGCAGTGCAGTGCGTTTTTGACGCGTTTTGCGTTTCAAAATGTGACATGCAGTATTTTTCTGTCGTAACCGGAACGGACTGCGCACGTGAGAACTGTAGCCCATAAAACACATAGAGATACATTGGGATGCATTTTTAGATTTACGGATCAGGTCAGCACAGAAAACGGACGTCGTGTGAACAGGCCCTAAATGGAATTATAGCCCCTCCTCTACCCAGCATACTTCAGTTTTTGCTTGTGTCCTAGGAGGTTGGACACTTTTTCTTTAGATTTGCTGAAAGCCTCACTTGCTTTGTTGGATTTTTTCCTTGGTGACTTGAATCAAGATTCTTCACTACCCCGCTGCTTGAGCTGGTTTCTAAATAACAGCTATCCGGGTCAGCATTTCCTCAGAATGAGCTATGGGGGCTCTACACGAATACTGCTAGAGTGGGGCTAGTCTGGAATGTGACCTGATGTTTTGCTTGCATCTTGGAGGAGATCCCAGTGTTTTCTTCGGGGCACTGGGCTCTGCATTGTGGCACATTTCAGACCTATGTGCATTGTATAAGTTAGACACAGAGCTCTTTCTGGGTCCAGAGTCCTTGTACAGCCCCAGGTGTGACCCTGTTTCTTTAGACTCACTTAAGGTGCCCATACACCTTACAATTTTCTGGAGATTTTTTTTGTCTTTTGATTGCGTTTTTGTCCAAAAATCTGCCAGTTGATGGGGAGCGTACAACCTCAATTACTGTACAACTGGCAGATTTTTGTCTTTCAAGCAGGCTAGAAAACCTTTGTCTAATTGGATGAAAATGGAAAGGTTAGTGGTGTGGTTGTACAACAAAAATCTCAAGATGCAAACTGCACATGCTCAAACGAAAATCTGTCCTTTCGTTTGATGAAATCAGCCAGGTGGTGGTGCTGATGAGCGTTAATTGTGAACTACATTGGTCTGTGCATGATGGGCTAGTTGTAAGAAAATTGAATGAGGGTGAGGTGTCTGGACAACAAAAGTTGTAAGGTGTATGGCCACCTTTAGTGCGTAAGTCCACTTAAAACCCTCATCCGCACCAGCTTCCTGGGTTTGTGAGTACTGGAGACCTTGCTTCACATTGGGCCTAGTTGCATTACTAGTTGCATTTACTGAGGGCTTGTTCACACCATGTCCGGACCAGAACAGTTTGTTATCGGACCAAAAAAGTATCCCTTTGGTATTTCTGGGCTCTGTTCACACCAGAGCAGTCTGTTCCGGTCTAGACAAAAAAAAATACTGGTTGTCTCATTTTTTTTTTTGGGTCTGGAACGCATGGAAACACATAAAAAAAACATATGCACATGCATGCAAACACACTGTACTGCACCTGAAAGCCCATTTTAAGCTAAAAAAAACAAAAAAAATGGAAACAAGAGGTAATTGCACATGGGTTAAGAAATATACAGTTATAAGAACTCACTGAAGGGGGCAGTGGAGAACATTAGGTTTCTGTTTAAGGGCTTGATGAATGGACCTTTGGATATATACCGCTTGATGCTGCACTATAGCCTATTGGCTAAGGTGTACCGTACTTGCAACAATCCCTCTTGTTTGTTCACTATATGGACACTTGCGTAACCAGTTCATAATATATATCCTTCTGTATAAGCATGGGTTTTTTTCTCAATATCTTTTCAAGGTCTCTAGTAGAAGCAATCTTTCATTCTGCTGTCTAGAGGATGTTTCTCGGCTTTAGTGTTGCTATATTTAGTGCAATCAGAAATTCATATGGTCAAGTTGTATGTGTGTGCATGTGGTGTACCTTGAGCTGATCTGGTTTTTAATTACAGATTTGTTGTTTTTAATTGTGGTGGTATACAATATATGGTTTTATATACTGTCTATATATTTGTAGCAATTGGATCAGTTTTACATCAATACAGAGTTAATTTGAGTGCAATTAAACTGTTTTTTCTTCTACCTTAAGGTGCCCATACACTGCACGATTCACGTACGAGAATCGCGGAAATCCCGCGATCATACGAGAATCGTGCAGTGTGAATGAAGGCGTGCGACCGTTTCTACTGTACGGTCGCACATCTTTTGTCTAAGGAGCATGCTAGAAAACCAGCTGAAAATATTACGATTTTCGGCTGGTTTGAATGATGCTCGGGAGACAAATGCCGAACGGCCCGGTGTGCGCAGGGGCACACTGCCCGTTCAGCATTGCGGTCATCGGAAGCCCGCCCCGCCCACAAGTACGATCTGCCTGTCCAAGATGGGCAGATCGTACGTTTTTTTAATTACTTTACAACCATCGCAAGACTAAGGTCTTGCGATGGTTGTAAAGTGTATGGCCACCTTTTAGCTTTCATTTAGACGGTATCCGCAGAAGGAGTTGATTTCTGCCTAAGTTCTGTCAGGTGTGGCTGAGGCCTTCTGCATGTCTATAGGGACCTTAACCACTTGCTGTCCGGGGTATTTTCTTACTATTTGTGCACACATGATAAAATATACATTTTTGGCTAGAAAACAGCTTCAAACCCCAAACATTTATATATCTTGTTTAATTTTTATAATCTTTAACACTTTTTTTTACACTAACCCTATTGCTATCACATAGGGGGCTAAGAAGCACTCTATGTAATAGCAGATAGGATGTGACAGCTGCTCTTTATGGAGACATCAGGGGTCCCCTAATGACATTAGACCCCTAATGTCATCTAGGGACCCCAAAGAAGCTGAGGAATCAGAGATCTGCTTCCCCAGCTTCATCTCCTGGCTCTAAGAGACGGAGACTGTAAGAGTGACACCAGAAGTGATGTAATACACATCACTTCCTGGTCCAGTGATCAGAGGAGAGATCAGCGGCTGGAAGCCGCTGAATCTCTCCTCGATCACTGTAGGGAGACCCACCGAGCTGCTCCTGGGCACGGCACGGGGACAGCGGGGCCGGAAAAGCCGGGGGGGATGCCGCACGGTACAAACGATCCAGCGGCTGTATAGATGCCGGATCGCTTGTACGTTAACAACAATTGCCTGCTGTTAAAAGCGGTACCAATAACTAGAGCTGCAGCTAGCGATTATTTTCAAAATCGATTAGTTAGCCGATTATTAAGTTCGATTAATCGGATAAAAAATGAAAAAATAAAATACATTTTAAAAAATGGCTTCAGTAATCGTGAATTTGCGGGCGATGAGCTTGAGGCGGTGCGGCGTGTGGAGCGTGGATGCGGGCGGATCTGGCAGCGGCAAGCGTGAGGTGGGGAGGAGGTGTGGCACGCAGCGTGTATGGAGCTGTGAACAGGGCCAACCAATCGGAAGCCGATTAATCGATGATTGAAAAAGTTGACAATTTTTTCAATAATCGATTATGTCGATTAGTTGTTGCAGCCCTACCAATAACACAGCTGCTGCAGCCACTGTGATATATACATGAGCAGTGAAGCTACATAAAACATAGCTGATGTTTCAAAATCCGTTCCATGGCTACTGTTCACATACCTGTGGTCCTCCTTTTAAAATTTGCTAATAATCTCATGTTTAGGGAACAACATTTTCTGAGCACTGGCGTGTCCTTGGTTCTACCCTGTGCAGGCTCCTTGTCCAGCACAGAATCATATGACAAGAGACTGAGTTCTGCAAATAAAGATAAAAAAAAGATTGTTGCTGTGACGGATTGTGTAAAACTAAAGGCGACCAGAAATCGCTTTCTGAGTGGAGTACAAAGTCCGTTTTTCTGCACAACATTAGCAGGGGCTTACTTTCTGAAGTGATATCAGTGTAAGGTAGGGGTGTCTCTGTTGCATGAATGTTGGGGGAAGGTGGGAAGCATTCTGTTTTTTGCCATAGTTCATGTGACAGATTGAGGGTGCTTGTCAGACAGGTGCTCTTCTCTGATCTCAACAAGCGTGAGATTTATGTGCAGTTCACATCAATTATTTAGCACGGATGACGGAGGTTTTGGAGGAGATTTAGGGATATTTGGCAAAGCTGCTTGAAAAGATGTGAAAAATGAGGTCGAGATGAGGAAGCGCCTAAAATATAAGCCATCAGATACCGCTACCAAACAATGGAGAACATATCACCACCTTTAAAGTAACCCTAAACTCAGGAGGTAAATCTTACAAATGCATTTTAAGATATGTCTCTATTCAGAACTGGTATTTTAGTTTTCCATTGTGGCAATTGGTCTGGATTGCAGCAGACCATCTTCTATTTCGGTATGGTGTTATTGTGGAAGAAGAGCATGCTTATATTAGGGCCGGGGCCAGTAACCTCTGTCCCTCAATGCTAGATGTTCGCTGATTGCCCCTAGTATTATGGGGCAAGTATGTAAGAATTGGAGTATTATATAATTTGAGAGGATGTAGCACCCTGTTCTGTGCTGCAGCAACAACAACAACCGTGAATAATTCTTCCTGAATAAACGTTATATACATCGTATTTATTTTCTCAAATTGGTTTTGGCACAGGGCATAATAGAAATGTCAGAGGAAGTTGTACACAAGACGCGCGAGAAATAAACGACGTTCACTCTCTGCATCCCTGACGTCCAGGAATATTATTGATCCCAAAGTAGATTTAATACCGGTGTCTTGCTCTTATTGAACAGTGATGGATTTCAGTTTAATGATCTGAATTTCTTTAAGCTGGAAGCATAGTTGCAGACAGTCTCTGAATCCCAGGGATGGTTCCGGTAGAGAGACCTGTCCATGGGAATATGTAAAAATAATGTTTCTACAATTGAAGTCACTGCGAGAGACGGAGGCTCTGTGTTTCTGCATGTTTCCTTTTTTGTTTTTACTTTTTAGATGTTATTGGCTCACATGTCAAAGGATGGACAGTTATATTGTAGCATTCTGTGCTGTCAGTGATTCTGTGAGCCTGGCTTACAAGGAGATGAACATTTTGCTCCTCATGGGCTGGGCCTGAGGAGAAGATGGTTGTCTTGTTTGTAGGCCCTGGTGACAGTTAGAATTCAGTCTGCTGAAGTCAGACCACTACAAAATGATTTCTGATTCCTTCCTATGATTAACTATACTTAAATATAAGAAGAACTCTTTGTTGAAAAACTGATGGTCTCTAAAGAAATGAAATTGGAGGACTGATATTCAACTAAACTAAGCAATCAGTAGCTTGTTAGAATAGCGATCTTGCCCTTCTGCAGAGACTACATGACCGGCACCAAGGCACGAGGAACACCAGCTTTGGAGATTATTGAAGTTGTCCAGTTTTACTTGTTCTGCATATGTAAATAATATGATTGTTCTTTTATACCATGTACAGGTTATGTTGATGTACTCAAGTAACAGCCTGTGTGCACTGTGTGCATAATAATCCTTGTGTTAATCTTCTGCTCTTTAATGCCCCAATAGACAATCCTTCACTAGACTATCTCCTACTTTGACCTCCTGACCGCGCACACACCTCTCACATAGAATGGCTGAGCAGTATCATGTGACAGGAGGCTGCAGTTACATGAAGAACCATTGTAAAAAGTCTTCTGAATCTGGCACACTGTATATCCTTTAAAGTGAAGGATAAGATAATTCATAGTCCGTGTTTGCTGAGCAGCTGTTCACTGATTTTGCTTGTTGTCTGCAGTTCTTCAGTATGCTGTAATACACAGAGCAGCAGCCTCAGGGGTGCCTCCTACTGCCAGGTGATCCTTGTTTTTCTCTTTATGTTTCGTCTCCATCTAAAAATGAGACATTCCAGCAGTTTATGTGTTATCTAAGTGCTGTGAGGATGGTTTTCTTCCCCCTGGTCATTTACCAGCATTGAACCCTTTTTGTTGCGCAATATCTGCAGATTTGTATGAATGGGCCATGTTGCCCTTGACAGATCTCTTTCTGTAGGATGTGTCTGGATTTGGGTAATGTGGAATTGAAAAGTCCCGGTGGGAGGGAGACGGCAGTATCATTGCAGATTACATTCAATCAGCTTTCTTCCCATTAATTCATTGGTTAACCTGCTATCTGTCGCTGAGATATGCTCACCTTATTTATTTTCTGGCAGCATTTTAAGTCCAGTGTAGTGTGCTCTATAGAAATTACATCCTTTCCCTTCAGCTGTGTGGGAATATTCTTCACCTGGCAGCTGGTGAGGAGAATTTTTTTATTTATGTTCTTGGAATTGTAAGGAAAGCACATCACCAGGCGGCTCAACAAAGACTGATCTGCCTTCATCTTCCCCCTGAACAGGTTTGGAACCGACCAACCCCTCTCCATAGTGCCTCAGTATTAGTCAGTGCAGCAAGGGGGTGCGACAGTCAGGGCCGGCCTTATTCCTTTAGGCGCCCTGTGCGAGAAAGCTTTACAGCGCCCCTCAGTGGCCACACCCTTTAGTGGCCACGCCCCCGTAACCACACCCATTTCCCCCAATATATGCACCATTTAAAGCCTTCATGACTGAGGCCCTTTTTTCAATTTTTGCACCCATGTTATATTCCACATTTTAGAACAGTGCTTGGGGTCTGAGCTGCTATAACATATGGGTTCCTTGGTTTCAGTCTTGTGTCACCCTTGTGGAATCAGCCCTCAATATCTGTCAAGGTGACAATTTCACAGACATGGAATGTTATGGGAAATCCAAAATGTTATGATTGTCGGCAGGAATGTTGCATGTAGGATCTCTAGCCATGGGAACTTGTTACATTGACAGATATCAGGAGTGGGATTTTCCCTCAGTTTCAGGATATTTAAACTTGCTTTCTGTTGTCTAAGGGCTTGTTCACACCATGTCCGTACAGTGTCCAGGCCAGAACAGTTTGTTCCCAGAATAAAAAAGCATCTCAATGTATCCATAAGGTATTTCTGGGCTCTGAGCGCAGTCCGTTCTGGTCCAGACAAAAAAAAAAAAAATACTGCTTGTCTAGGTCCAATTCACATGGAGCTTTAGGCTTTGACTGGGGAGTCCTGTGGCAAGAACCTGTGGATTCTTGTGGTAGGAATCATAGGCGTGTCCATACAGATGCAGCTACTGTACCCAGGTGAATGACAGGCTGACAGTTGCTGCATCTGTCAGTGGTAGTCTGCATGTAATTGTACATGGAGAAATTATCTGCAGTTTGGGATAGATGATTGTCCTTGGATGCAGTCAGATTGCGTTCCGGGACAATCTTGTGTGGTGTGATTCACTTGAATGGGTACAGCGGCCACATCAGTACAGACACACTTGGGATTCCTGCCGCAATAATTGTAGTTTCTTGCTGCATTAATCCCCAGCCATACATAATGGCGCCATGTGAATGTCTCCTTAGAGCCATGCATAGGGATCCTGTCCCTGGTGAGTACTTACTGGTGACGGGATTGCTAGTGTGACATAGCACCAATGCTAAATTAAATTTCTAAATCTCTAGACCCCCTTATCAAGTGGTGCCAGATCTATCAGGGCCTAAATTCTAAAAATATATGAAGAAATATGACAGCAAATAATTATATTTATACTACAGGGCTGTAATACTCCGTTATTGTCTGGCAGAACTAGTTGCCATGTATACTTCTGTTATTCCTTTTCTTAGCCCCATATGCTCCCCTGTTGTAAGTAGGTGTGGCAGCAGATGGTTGTAATGACACTGGGGGTGGGACAGCCATAGTTGTGGGTGTGGCTTCATCTGTTAGTGGTGGTCACAGCATAGAAGGAAGACAGAGCCGCTAAGTTTCCTTATAGGCTATACACTGGGAGATATGAAACACACTGAACAGAAATAAAGAACCTTTTGAATCCTGTGCTTCATAGTCATTGATCACTGTCTTGCCCTAAATTCATAAATTTGATTGGAGAGGGTAAGGAATTGGTGAGTTTGTTCTATTCTTGGAGTTACATTGCGAGTCTTAGTGACATTAAACTCAGGAGTTAACTCTTAAAAAGGATAGTGATAGACTATAACTTTGATACAAATTAGCTAACTAAACGTGAGATTGTAGTCCATCACAGAAGCGAGCTTGCAAACATTAACAAAAATGTACCGTATTTGCCGGCGTATAAGACGGGTTTTGAAACCTAAAAACATCGCCCGAAAATCGGGGGTCGTCTTATACGCCGGGTATGGATGTGGTATACTGTATGTAGCTTCGGCTACATACAGTATACCGCGCTGAGCCAATCACGGCAGGCTTGTATTCATGGCTCAGCGGTGAGCCAATCACGGCAGGCTTTGTATTAATTAATACAAAGCCTGCCGTGATTGGCTAAGCGCGGTATACTGTATGTAGCCGAAGCTACCTTACATACAGTACTACCACACATCCAGCGGGCTGACAGATTAGCCTCCCTTGCGGTCTGATGATTACCCCCGATGTTAGTTAGTGCATTTAGACATTATTTTGGGCTATAGTCGTCTTATACGACGAGTATAGCCCAAAACCTATATTTTAACACAAAAAATAGGGGGTCGTCTTATACGCCGAGTCGTCTTATACGCCGGCAAATACGGTAGCTTATTTGTGTATCACTCGGCTGTAGATCTTTAAATCATCTCTCAATTGGTGCTGACACTGTCCTTCCTTCTGGAGAGGGGCTACTTACCGTATTTTGCGCTCCATAAGACGCACCGGACCATAGGACGCAGGGAGGTCCGGTGCGCCTTTATGGAGCACTCGACAGACCGTAGCTTCTGTCACAGCTTCTGTGACAGAAGCTGTGACAAAAGCTGAAGTTAGTGACTGCTGAGACAGCTGGGGCTGTGATTACAGCGCCACGGTCTCAGTGATCACACAGAGCAGATGAAGAACGTTCGTTCTTGATCACCGTCGCCGCTGCTCGGTTTTAATACAAGTGATCTAATCATATCACTTGTATTAAACGAGCAGTGGCTCCTACTGTACATTTAGCTCTGCTTTAGCAGGGCTAAATGTACAAAAAACGACTCGCCCGGTGCCGAAACTGCATGTCTCGGGCGTTGGGATTCGATCCATAAGACGCAGGCACATTTTCTCCTTTTGGGGGGGGAAGTGCGTCTTATGGAGCGAAAAATACGGTATGTTCCCCATGGTCCCTGTCTGTGTTGTAAAGTAGCCACTGCTCCAAGCTCTGTCCTGTGATGCACTACAATCTCCAATACAAATTAGTAAACTAAATGTGAGATTGTAGTCCATCACGGGAGTGAGTTTGGAGTGGTGGATACTTTACAACACACACATGGACCATGGGGAACAAAGGCAGCCACCCTCCAGCAGGAAGGACAGTGTGAGCACGAATTGAGGATCTACAGCTGAGTGATGCACAAAAATTATTCTGACTCCGATTTGTTGTATTAGCGATTTATCCTTTGCTGAGACCTCTATGTCTGGCCTATATAAGCAGAAATAATCACTGCGGAAAATCCTTATCAGATAGCTGAACTCACCAAATAAATTTTCATCAACAATTGCTTTATTCCGTGCATCAGGTTACAGCAGACAACAGGATACAGCAAATGAATGGACGGTATTCGAAGGTCAGAGATATTAATGTTTCCAAGCAATGCAATGCAGATTAACATGTGGTCATGTTACGGTCAGCCATGACACTCGACGCTGAACAAGAAAGGGGAAATACATCACAGATGGGAGGTAACACAGAAAAACAGTGCAATAGCCAGAATGACCACAAGATGTCAGTATATGAATTTACCATACAATATCAATGAGTAATTGGCTTAAAGGTTTTCTAAACCCTCACGTTTTTTTGCGTATATCTACTGCTAGCAAGCAGTAGATATATTTGCAAAAAGTAAAAAAAAATGGAAAAGCGGTTTAAACTTACCCCTGTCTTTGCCGCGCGCTCCCATCCGAAAATCCGAAACTGCTCGGGTGGCCGCAAAGCATCTTGGGGCGGGCGCATGCGCAGTTTGGATTTTCGGACGGGAGACGAGAAGAGACGCAAGGTAAGTCTATGGACGCGTGCACCCACATGCAGACACCGTGGGACAGGAAGTGCCAGCAAGGACAGAGGAGTCAGCGCTGGATCGGAGACCCGCAGCAGCGCTGGAGAGAAGGCTGAAAAGGATAGGAAAGAAGAGGAAGATCGGATTAAGAAACATCATTTAGGGCAAGTGTTTTACTTAATATTGGGGGGAGGGAAACATTGTTTTGACTTTAACTGTTTGAAGACCAGGTGTTTAGACCCCCTTCCTGGCCAGGCCAGTTTTCAGCGCTGCAGTACTTTGACTGACATTTTTGTACTGAAAAACATTTTATACCATTTTTTGGGGACAGATAGAGCTTTCTTTTGGTGGTATTTAATCACCACTGCGGGTTTTATGTTTTACTATATTCAGGAGAAATTACTGAAAAGTTTGGGGAAAAAAAGTTTTTTTTTTACATTTATGTTATAAAACAACTAATATTACCCACTTTTTTGTTAAAATATAAAAGACGGGGTCACGTCGGGTAAATAGATACCAAACATGTCAAGCTTAAAAATTGCGCGCACTCGCAAAATCGCAAAAAACTAGCATACCCAAAATTGGCCATAGGCGACGCTTTAAAAGCTTTTACCGCTCATCAGTTTAGTGTTATCAGTGATTCATGGCCCTAGAACTATTGCTCTCATTCCGACGTTTGCGGCGATATGTAACATGTGCAGCGTAATGGGCGCAATCGTCGTTTTTGCAGATATGCGCACCTGACGCATGTTTACATGCGTGTATGTAGGGGTGGGGACTTTAAAAATGTTTTTGTTTTTTTAAATTCTTTTTTGCATAACTTTAAAAAAATTTGGGGGGAAAGTTTAAATTTTGTTACTATTTTTTTTCCCACTTAACTTTATTGCTATCACAGAGGGGACTGAGAAACCCCCTTATGTGATCGCAAAAGAGGTGACAGGTCCTCTTAATGGAGACATCAGGGGTCTCCAAGACCCCTAATGTCACCTAGGACCCCCCTGAAGAAGCTGATGAAGCAGAGATCTGCTTCATCAGCTTCTCTCCAGCATCTGAAGCTGGAGAGTGACACGAGAATGCGGAAGTGATGTAATATACACCACTTCCGCATTCTGACAGCGGAGAGGGGACCGGAGGGAGTTTGTGAAACGAC
This sequence comes from Nanorana parkeri, assembly GCF_000935625.1. Lineage (NCBI taxonomy): Eukaryota > Metazoa > Chordata > Amphibia > Anura > Dicroglossidae > Nanorana > Nanorana parkeri. The sequence goes on from NW_017307038.1 coordinate 543,427, forward strand.
CTCCCTCTGATCCCCTGTGACAGAGGCAGTATGAGGCTCACACTGGAGCCCGGGACCAGCTTGATAGCGGGAAGGGGGGGAGGGAGCAAGCCTCGGAGGAGGCGCACTTCACGGGACCTCATACTAGCGATCCGCCGGCTCTATAGCCGGCGGATCGCTTGTATATTAACGGGCATCGCTGCCTCTTTTCAAATAGCGGGGATTTCCAGCTCGCGCGCGCCGCGCCCGAGCGGGCGGGTGTAGCAGGACGTGTATACACGCCCAGTTACATCCAAGAAGCTCCCGGCCGGCCGTGTATACACAGCGGCTGGCCGGGAGGTAGTTAATGTCACTTTAAGGAAAAAACTATATAAATTCTCATCTCACATTAATGTGAATATTAACTATGACTGTGAATTGTCATATTTTATACAAATATTGTGGCAGCACAAACAGGCTATATTTTCATTAATAGTTAAGGTACTTGAATGCATTTTTAAGATTTGACTCCTGAGTTAGTGTGAGCAGTCAGTTTATCTGCATTTAAAAAAAAAAAGTAAGTCACGTGCATCTAGGAATTGATTTGAACCTCTAAATGCATGTAAACACGTTTAGATGCTAGGATTTGGTACCAGATGCATCTAAACGCATATACATGTAAACGTGCGTAGTTTAAAGCATCTAGAAGCATAAACACAGCATCTAGCCTGACAGATTTTCCTTTGCATAAACAGGACAAATGTAAGTGGCAAATGTGAATGAAGCTGTGGTAAAATGGCTCACCGCTTCCTGTTTACCAATCTTCAGAAATTAAATGTGTCAAAATTATTTGGCTGGTGAGCACAGCCAACTGATGGCGGATTTTACAGAAGTCTCTGGCGAGCTCTGGGAAGGCTCTGCTGAATATATATGGCTTTAATTTAATTAAACACAATGCAGGGATCGCTCTCTGATCTCCTCTGTAGAGTCTGAAACAAATTGGAGCTGTAATATGCCACCTCACCCTTATAAATCCAGAAGGGAGCACGTCTGTAGCCAACATCCTTCCCGCATATAAAATCCTGGGGACACAATGTAACCCATCATAAATCCTCCCCATCATGGTGGGAAACAAAGTGACAGCTATGAAATGTGTTCACCTTCATAGCGCCGCACAGGAGGTTAGGTCTGTGTTACAAAATTATATTATGAGGACACTGATTGTTAGTGATCTCAACAAATAGGCTCTCTTGAGTATCTTAAAGTAAAACTGCCATTAGAACACCACATGTCTGCCATCGCTCTCCCATTCATAAAAATGCTACCTGGCTGTCATGCTGAACCTTTAGCTTACTTCTTGATTCGCCCATCTGGAACATGCATGCAGCAAGTGAAGTCCTGTTTCTAAGCTTTGTAAAATGTCATCACTCTGTGTCAACACTGTTTTTTAGATGATTCTGTGGCACGAAGTTCAGCAAGTAACCTCATATGCATATGTGTGTATAAAACTGTAAAAGCTGTTTTATAAAAGCTCACAGTACATAGCTTGCTGTATGTAAAATGCCCTATACATGGGCTAAAACATGTGCTGCAAGATGCATGATACCCTCTGTCCATTTAAAAACACACTGCAAACCATACAAAAGCACATCAACACTTATTGAAAAACAGTGTTGCAACTAAAAAAGTCTCAAATCTGATGGCTTTCCCTATTGTCCAGAGAGAAGTATCTTTTGTACTTTTCACAATGCACACATTTGGAAGTTTTCTGGATGTCACTGTTGTGTCATGCTAAACTCAGTAATTAATGAGTTGCATTTTGGACTAATGTTACATTCCTCTGCACAACGTTATACGCAGTAATAGCAGGGATTGCGTGATGCTCTACACACTTGCGAGTATGAGACCCCATTCACACTGAGCAATTTGTAGTGTGATTTCAGCTCAAATATCACTCAAACATGAAGCTCAATGTAGCCCTTCCAATGCATTTCAGTGGAGATGTTCACATCTCACAGCTCAATGTCGCCTGTAGCTTGTTGCTTGAACACAACCTATTTTTCAGCGGATTTCATGCGATTTGGCCCAATAGACTTCAATGGTGTAGCTCAATGTCGTGCTACGTCACGCTACAGAAGTTACACTTTTGCACAGAAATATAAGCAGGAAACAGGAAGAGGAACTATGTCACATCAAGACCGCTTTTGATCGGATACAGCCCAATGTAGCAGGTACGAAGTCCATGCCAAAAGTTGTGCTACGTAGCGCGACAATATGTGCACTGTAGCTCAATGTCTCTCAAAGTCGCTCAGCTCAAATCAGCACAGAAAAGCGCTTTTTCTGATGTAGCTCACCGTGAATGGGGTCTTAAGGTATATTGACATCTGTTATGTTTGGTCTTGTGTGGCCGATTCTTCTGATGGGTTAATAGCTTTATATCTTGGTTACCGTTCACAGACTCTTCTGTTCTCTACTTCCCGTAGAATGATGCGTTCAGACAACAAGTCTGCCAGTAGCTGTTGGCATTTTGTTCTTGTTCTGATAATTCCCACTTTAGCTGAGTAATAAGAAAGGGGAGGCGGAATCTTTTGTTTTGGGTCTTATTTTTATCCGGCTGGGAAGAGTCTGAGTGTAGGTGGGAGAAAGCCGGAGTATTGTCTTGTAGGAAAGATGCGATACTTGTCAGTAGAGAATGAGTGCAGCATGTGCTGAACAACTTGGGGGGTCAGTGGTGGGATCCTATGCCTGGTCATTCACAGAAAATCTGTATATGTAGCTGGTAGTGAAATGACTGACTGGACAATCACAAACGTTTCCCAGCATGTTGTTAAATATTTCCTTACAATACCATATGCTTTTTTTTTTTTATAAATTCTTTATTTATAGTTTTATGCAAGTTATAACAAAACAGTAAGAAAGCAACAGTAGTACAGAGTGTACTCATACATCAGTCAAGGAAATCCACTTCCACCGCCATGTATCATAGGGTATACATCATATACTGCAACCGGAATCTGGCGCCGGCATGAGCCTACATGGTTCATCTGAGGCAGACCAGGTCTTTTCTTATAGCAATACATCAATACCATACGCACAGTAATGGGTAAATAAGGTAAATAGCGGCAAAAAGGCAAAAAAGGTAGGGGGGGGAGAAGAAAGGAGAAGACTTAAGATAGAAGAAAGATAGAAAAAAGTAGTATAGAAAGGGAGACCGACGATGCCTCACGAGGCTTTATCGGGTCCTGCTCGCCTCCTTCGCCACTTTTCCCGTCAATTGCCCGCGAGCCTCCCATCAACTGGGAAACTGCAAGTGAGTGAATAAATGAAGCCCCTCATGTCTACATTTCCACCTCAAAGGCGCCACCCGCTCTCCGTGTTATTTTTCACATCTCCCCTAACAAGGCAGCATATTCCTGTGTAGCAGTGAAATCCATCCAGTAGAACCATGTGCGATTAAACTGCGTCTCTCTGTGGCTAGCTGAGGCCAGGAGGTCCTCCATTCTGTAGATCTCTCCTACCTTCGCCAGCCACATTGAGATTGGTGGCGCAACCGAGCGCTTCCAGTATAGTGGGATACTTGCCTTCGCCGCACTAAATAAGTGCACCAGGAGGGATTTCCTATATCGGCGTAAGGGCATGGGTGCCAGGTGCAGAAGATATTCAGCTGGATCAGACCCCAAAACAACCCCTGTCAGCGTGGTGCAGACCTCCGCCACCTTATCCCAGAAATCCCTGAGTAGAGGGCAAGACCAGAACACATGTAGTATCGTACCGTCTTGTGTCTGGCAGCGCCAGCAGAGTGGTGAGCACTGTGGGAACATTCTATGTAAGGTTGTCGGGACCCTGTACCATCTGGAGAGAATTTTGAACCCCGTTTGCTGGATGCTGCTGGATATAGATGCCTTGTGTGTCATCTGAAATATCCTATCCACCTGGGGTGGAGTAAAGGTAGTTCCCAAATCCCTTAATACCATATGCTTTTATGATGTCTTTTTTATCTGTGGAAACTCCAGCTGGTCAGGCGACGACTAGCTAAATATATTTGTTTGAGAATATCTGTACTCATTTCACAGTAGAGGACCCTGGAGGCTCTGAACCTCATGTCAGTGAGTGTGTTGCTATCATTGCTCCATCTGCCCTTCACACAGGTAATCATTTGCCAGGTTCAAACCACCTAATCAGAACAAAGCCAGTCTCGGAAATGATAAAACACGCTGATATGGTTGTGTTTTTATAATAAAGGCTGTCATGTTTAATCAAAGAGGTCAGTCGGCAGCACAGGCGGTAATTAACATGTGGTCTCATTATGTTTCCCCTTCTGTAAATAGGAGCTGTATTCAGTGTGAGGTGGAGAGGCTTTCCTCAGCAGGATTCTGGTTTCCGCTTTGCTTTTAGATGTGGCTGGATGGGGATTAGGGAGGCATACAAAGTTGCTTCCGAGTTACTCAGTAATAACCACCCTGAAGATGTTATCAGTTAGGATGCTTCCTACACGTTTTGTGCTCATGTGTGTAAATCTCAAGGGAAAACAACAACAACAATCTGTTGATTTATATTAGAGGAGAAACAAAGGTTTATAAAGACTGGCAAATGTATTGCTTTTTGTTTTGCTAGGAAATTCATATAGCACAACCTTAGTTCCCTTTGCTTGTTAGCAGAAATGCTTCTGCCTTGCTTTGTCTACAGTTCCCATGCTGCCACAATGAAAGTCTGCATTGAGGGTGGTGGATGTTTCAAGAGATTGTACAGAGTATCCAAGGAATGGATTTTACAGGTATGATCGATATCCTGTGTTCCCCTCTATTCTAGCAATGTTTAAAATTATGTATATTGGCTGGGTCGCAGGTGAAGGGGGTAATGTAACTCCTGCCCACATGTTATATCGTAAGTGACTAACCAGTGGGTGAAGAGGAGAGCTGAAAACCTGCATACCTGGCAGAGAAGGTGTCTTCCTCTGCAGACGCAACAACAAAGCATGCCGACAACTCTCGTGTCATCACTGGAAGTGGGTAAACAGGCAGGTGAGTCTGCCATAATGCTGGGCATACTTTCACATTATAAAAAGAGCAACAAAATTACTGTTTCCACTTGTGCCTTCTTTCAGTAACTGCCAGTCATGGAAACAGAGTGCTGCACAAGATAAGTGATGAGGGGAGGAGAAGTTTGTTTACCTGCCACAGAGATATACTTTTTGTTTAAATCTTGTCTGCTATATGTTAACAAAATGAAAGACAATCTCAACTGATAATGAGAATGTTTTCTATAATTTATTAAATCAAAGAGTGAAAATTGAGAGGACAAAAATGAGAAAAGTTAAATTGGTGAATTGTACTGTGTATACACTGGCAACTGGGAGTGCAGTGGTGTGTGCGGGTTGCAGATTGCTAGCTTCTATTCAGTCTGTCTGTGAAAATGATGGTGAAAAACACAAAAGACTCTGCTGAATATTCATGATAGGCTCAGCACTGTGTGCGACAGACAGACTGTTATGTCTGCAGTGTGTTTTCACTAAGTACAGCAAAATTTCCTCTATTCGCGGATGGTTGTATTTACACGGCAGCTGGGGGATAGGAGGCCGGACTCAGCAGAAACACCAGCAGAAAGTTTATTTTACTTCTCTGCAGAAATGTCTGTTACTATCTGTACATCTTTCACATGACCGCCGGTCACTACATTGCTAGATCTGCCTTTGGGGGGGCTTAGCGGATGAATGTACTGTAAGTAATGTCCTCATGAGGTCTTGGTGGGAAAATTCTGGGAGTCCGTTCTCCTGAGTGCATAAAACATTGGAAATAGTCATCTATCTTTTTTTTAATGAGCTTTAACATTTTTTAAGCCTTTTTAATAAAGCCAGTGAAAATTCTTTGAAGTGCCCAGTGGCCTCTAGGCTACACTGAATTTTAGTGGAAATTGCTTGCTGTCCATACTGTTTCTTTTACCAGTAGTTTTTTCCCAACATTTTATAGTTGCAAACATGGTGCTGTGTAGTTACATGGCTATTCCAAAGAAGGATAAAGCTACTGAACAAAACAGCCTGCTACCTCCGCTATCGTTCCCATAATTTCCTCTTTGTGGAAACATGGAGCTGGGGCAGTGCAGTCACAGAAATTCAAATTGTTTCATCTTCATTATCTTTATCTGCTGTTGCCACTTCAGTGACTCGCCCTCCCAGGATTGGCACATAAATATTTTTATGGTTGGAAGAGAACTTCAATCTAATTGCCAGATAGTTGATCTCACGTTGTGTCTGTTAGTTTTGATTTAGCCACTTGGGAAGGCTCGCGGGAGATAATGAACTCAGCGTGGTGTTAGCAGTTTGGATCGCTGACCTCTCTGAGTATTATCGAAGACGTGGCTGCTTGATTTTTAAGTAGCTGAAAGCCATAATGTGCCTATGTAATTGCTCTCATCGAGGATAATTCTGACTTGTTCATAGTCAGGAAGTACATAAAATCTTACAGCTAATAATATGTTAGACAAGAAAATGTACAGACTGTGACAGACCCAGTGAAGTTCCTCCCCTCTATCCAGCAGCACTGACATGCTGTATTCACTAACTGGTACTGTCTGTGTGATGGGATATTTTTGATTCTATTGTGATATATGTTACTTTTGATAACTTTACAGTTAAAGTGTATTTCCACTTTTGCAGTAAAATTGGAGAAAACCCATCCATATGTTTGTGTTCCCATTCACACAGCATCCAAAAAATGATGTAAAAGAAATGTTTACCTTTTTAGATGTTTCTTGCAGCAGACAAAATGGCTGATTCCAGGTTTTATCTGGCCACTCTCACAGTTATCTATCCTCATAGAAATCAGAGTATTGTGTTTTCTCATTAACTTCATTAACATTCAATGCAGAAGCCAGGTTTTTAATCCTTTAAACCTTTTTTAGGACAGGCAGTGTTCAAATCTACAAATTTATAATGAAATGATCTTGCACAGTGCAGACAGGGTTAAAGGGTAAGTTCACTATCTCAAGTGAATTTGGAAAAATGGAATTACCTGCTCTAATCTTGCCCCCTCTCCCCCACCTGCTGCTATACTTGCCTTTCGATGGACACTCCTTCCCCTTCGCCATTACGGGTGTACTATGTAAACTGAATACTGCACTGCTGTGCAAAAATGGTCACAGTCTCTGCCAATACCTTACTAGTAAATCATTTACCACAAATGTCATATAAATGAATGCGATTCCAAAATGTAAATGGTAGCTTCCACTATAAGTCTATCAAGAAACAAAAAACTACAAATAAACCTCAAAGTTGACAAAGTAACATGTACGTTTTATTCAGAATCAAAGAAAACAAAAATGCATAAACCCCAAATAACAAAACAACAAAGGGGAAAATGTGGCTGTGCAGAGTACCATATATCAATATCCCAGTTCAATATTGTATACATAGAATAGTGTACATGAAGTAATAAAGATACCAGTAGGAAATGGCACCAATTAAATCTTAAGTGGAATGATAAATATGTCCTTCTCCAAAGGAATTGGCCTGATTTTTAAGGACTCCAGGTATATTTGTTAAGTATAATTTGACCGTTCATTCAAAATAGAGCATATTTAAGAAATGCACAGGGAAAATTAAAAGATATGTACTTCCCACGTGCTCAGATTGTAAGCAGGCTAGTACATCCTGGGGACAGGGCCCTCCACATTCCCTGCTGTATACTTGCTTTACACATGACCATCAAGTACATGATCACATTTGATGTTTAAAGAGAGCTCTGGGTTAACCTTTTTTATCCCATAGTTCACTTTAGGGTCACGGGAGGACATATACTAACCTCCTCCCGTGACCCAAAGCTCAGTAAGCCCCAGCAGAATGATGTTTCATGCTATGAAATATATAAAAATATATATAAAGAACGGTCTCGCCAGACTTCCAAATCACTCCTGGGTTGAGAGAGTTGAAAATTCCAAGCTATAGTCCAGCATGAGGCCTAGCCAGTGTAAGAGCTCACATAGAAGAAGCCATGGAGTAGACCACTAGTAAGGACACATGCCAACCGGCATCAAAAAGCTCTGCACAGCCACTACGCTCCTGACATGTTTCTCTCTAAATTGAGCTTTTCGAAAGGTGCGTAGCGCAGCCTTGCGCTATGGATTTTGAAATGCGCTCACAAATTGCGAGCACTCATTGGTCAGCTTGGTCAACTGACCGCTTTGACCAATGAGAAGCACTTCTGACCAATGAAAAGCACTTCTTGCTAAGAAGTACTTCTCATTGATCAGCACGGTCAGGTGAGTGCTCGCAATTTGCAAGTGAAATTCAAAATTCATAGCGCATATTCTTCCCACTGGGCAGTCCTAGGTAGAGGATAGATGCCAGAATGGAGACTAGGCCAATTGGCAGAAGGCTGTGTCATCTCTGTTTATGTTTCATCTACAGTATTGGGTTCCGTTCACTTTGGCTACATCTTCTCTCTGCTCTAACCATCAGTAGTGGACGCCTTTCTACTGTGGTCTCTGTAAATATTGTTCATTTGTTTTGTTGGATGCCAAAATGCTCATGAAATTGATAGTCATCCTAACTATGAAGCACTGCATCTAACCCAAGTGCCCAGTTCTAATTTGACTCCTACTGGATAGAGGTGAAACTGCATTGCAGCATTTTCCCCATAGTAAAGCAGTCAGTTGTGTCTGTGAAGCCAAGGGTGCCTGATTAAAAACCTCACTGATATACCCTCCTCCTCTGTGACTCCTCCCATTTTTCTGCGTCTTCTTCTCGCCAACAGGTGCCAGCCTCAGTGTTAGACTCCCCTGCACTGTGGCTTCTTCTCTCCCTCTTCTGTCATCTTCAGTTTTGGATTTCCTCCACTTTGGCTCTTTCCTCCTTTCTGCTGTCATCTTTGATATTGGATTCCCCTCCATTGTGGCTCCTTGTCCACTTCCAACATACTCTCTTCTGTCCCCTCCACCATGCTCTCCAGACTCCCCTCTCCTGTAGTTGCCTTCTGCCCCGTGCTGCAGTCCTCAGTATGCACCCCCCCTACCGGTGCTCCTCCTAATCCCTCTGTGGCTTCGTCGCCCCTTCTGCTCTTATCGTCAGTACTAGTCTCCCCTCTGTTGTGACTCCTTCTCTCCCTCCACTGTCATTCTCATTACTGTACTCTACTTCACTATGGCTTCTTCTCCTCTTCAGCTGGGTCCGTAGTATTGTACTCCTCTCCACTATGACCCTTTCTCTTCCATCGTTGTCATCCTCCGTATAAGATTTTCCCTGCCACCGTGGACTTTTCCCCCTAAACCGTTATCCTTAATATTGGACTTCTTTCCACTATGGCTCCTTCTCCCCCTGTGCTGTTATCCTTATTATTATACTCCTTCACCCTCTCCACTGTGGCTTCCTCTACTTTTATGGTGCCATCTTCAGTATTGGACTCCCCATCTACCCCTCCCCCGCCTCCCCTGATGCCTTCTTCTCCCCCTCTGCTCTTCAGTACTGTACTCCCCTACACTGTTGCCTCTCTAAATAATGTTTATATATTGTTTGTTTAATTCTGAAACCGTTATGAAATGTATACACACAGCCTAACTATGAATAGTCTGTGAAGCACTGTGACTAATGTGCCCAATTCCGATATGACGCCTACTGGTTAGAAGAGGAACTGCACTGCAGCATTTCTCCCCTTTAATAAGCAGGCAGTTGGTTCTCTGTGCATTCAGGAGTGACTGATAAAAAGCATATAATTGCCTGTGATTATAATCACTAGTAACAGGGCAGTGCAGGCTGATAGAGTTGATATTTGTTGGTTTTCTCTGTAATTTCTCCTTGAATTTGTCCTGCAGCATGTTCACAGTCAGACAATGGGGAATTGTGTGCAGCGTCCGATGCAGAGATTGGAGCTGATTGTATCTCCATTTTCTTCCTCTCTGTTTAGAGAATTAATGGATTTTTTTTTTCTTTAGTATGTCCTTGAGGAGCCATTGGGTCATTTTATATTAGAAGTTAAAATATATTCCTAGCACGATAAATCTCTGCATGCAATCAGAATATTGCGGCGTGATGTGGGGGAATTGCTAATAAAATCCTACTCCAAATACCTTAATTAATTATCAGATGTGGTGTTCTAGCGCAAGATGCCAGTGGCACTCCCTGAAGGTTATATAATGTTTGTGTCTCTCCATAATTTTTATATGCAGAGTATAAGGCTCATTGTCTGGGTTGATGCTTTAAGCAGCATTTCAACTGATGTTCTGTAAATGCTGGCAGACTGACAGGACTCCCAGGATGTTAACAAAAAAGGTATATTGTAGTCCATCCCTAATCTAGCCAAATCCCACCCCAGATCTAGTTAAACCTCGTAAATCTCCACCCATTGATCGAAAGTGTGATTTTGTTATTGTCTCTGTCTCCACTGGTGAGAATTTCCATCATTTCCTTCTCTGACATTTGAAACCTAGGAAGAAAGTGAGTAAACCTCCCCAGCAGGGACACAAACAGCAGTAAAAATCTGAAAGAGATTATAACCTTTTCCTCCCCTGTACAAAACAAACTTGAGAGAAAAAAGTTTTACCTGGAATTTGCCTTAAGCTGTAAAATATGCAATTGTAAATAAGATAAAAAGGGATTCAAAACTCTGACTCCTCCAGGTCCCATCTTCAGTTCTGTTATAATTTTTACCTGGCATATAGCCAAAAACTGTAGTGTCTTCATTCCCATGTAAATTACTTTCTTTTTTCCTAACTTGTATGTAGTTCAATAAATACCTCAGAAAGGTCTTTCTCCGCATTTAGTGTTTTCTAGAACAGGACCAAGATATTGAAATCACCTTTTCTTACTGGTATGGCCCATAATTGGGAATGATGCAAGGCAGTCTCATTTTATGTACCGTCTTCTTATGTAGGATTGTTTGGAATTTCTGATTTCTCAGTGGATTGATTGCAGTTTCCTCCTTTATAGTTGAGTCCAGCTTTGGTTTTGCACTCTGTTTTGTATGAATGACCCGAAATGCAATTGGTTCCCCTGGATTGCCCTTTGCAATATGTTGGACTGCATACCCGCTGCCGGCTGTCGTATTACTGACACTCTGATATAATCCCCCTATTCAAAACGAAGCTTCTCTGGCATTGCTTGGCTTGATTCTTGGAATCTCTCCTTGCAGAGATTTATCTGATTCTCTCTGTGAAGCTCAAACTTTTGCAGGAAGCAAAAAAAAAAAAAAAATCCTTTCTCATCAATGATTCATTCTATGGAAAGTATAAGGTGAAGAGCTCAACACAGCTCCTATACAGGGCTGCGACTAGAAGTTTTTTTGCCGCTATGCATGTGGGCTGTGGATTGCCAGACTTTGGCATACTGGGATTTCTAGTTCTGCAATAGCATGTGCAATTGCGGGATACTAGGAGGCATATTAACAAAAGGATTACATTTTTATTTTTATGGCAAATTAGGTGTTGGGCAGTTTTGCCAATTTATGAAGCTGCCCCAGGCGTTTGCTTTAATTATAGTTTGAGAAAGGTGCAAATGATTTAGTAAAATCCATTAGGGGATAAATTAATAAAGACTTGAATTGATAAAGCTAAAAAAGCTATGGAAGCTATTACCTATAATGTAATCCATCTGAACTAAGTTTAGGCTGCACTCCGCTAGATTCTTCTTCTTTTTTTTTTTTTTTTAACTCTTGAGTAGTGTGCAATTGACAAAATAGTGTCACAGTATTATTATACATTATTAAATACTATCGTGTAGCACAGCTATGAGTGAAGTTGACATTGAGTATCATAACTCCGCTGTAGAAGTACTTCGAAAATTAGAGCACACCCACTTTGAGGCATTTCCCCTCTTTGAAAGAGGGTGGGATAAGGAGGAAAGCGGGGGAAGGTCAGGAATGTAAGAGGAGAGATAGAGGGGTACTAAATGGGGCAAGGGAATAAAAACTGGGTTGGAATTAGTATGCGCAGTGAGTCTGCAGTCATCCGCCTCCCCAACCATACCAGGCCACATGTCCTCAATATGGGGAAGGTACCT
>NW_017307038.1:555542-572852 GCF_000935625.1 Nanorana parkeri
GCTTGTGGTGAAGCTCACTATGATGAGGTAAATCTAGTATTAATCATCATGAATGACATAGACAACCTGTCCATACAAACTCAATGACCCTCGCTGACGATCCTCTTCCACCGCACTCTCGCTGCAACTAAAAGTTCGCCAACCAGCTGCTGAATATCAACAATTGGGCTGGTAATGCTTCCAGACATCATTGACTGAACATGGCTTTGATCATATTTGGTCACTGAAGTCACCTGGGACCTCCCAGTCAGCTTGTTTACATTTAGAAAAAATCCAGCTGGCAGTGAGATGATTGGTTGTTAGGACACAGGGGGCCGTCTACATCTTAGCAACCAATGACGCTGTGTGGTCGCTAGCATCCTAACAACCAGTGGCGCTGGCACCTTCACAGATTGAAGTTGTCATTTAGTGGCAGTAGTAATAGGGCCACTAAATGTCTTCCTGCTGAAATAGCAGCCAGCAGAACAGGCCAAATGTGGCTATTTAGTTCACCCATTCAGCAAACCATGAAAAGGTACAATTTGGGGCAAATCCTGCAATATTGCAAACTAGGTCCTGATCCCTAGTTATGAAATGTAAACTGCAGTAATTAGCAAGCTGCAACGTGCTGTGCTCTGCTCAGTGTTGTGCTTGGTGTTGCCCTATTGGATGAACAACTCCCACCTCTTATTGCTCCTGTGCTGGTTAGGAAATGTCCCTTTTGGTTAACAGCAATGCTATTTTTTGCCTTTATCAACGTTGTATGAATTATTTAAAGACACCACTCTAAAGAAAAGGGGGCACCTTACTGTGAAAATTGTTTGATATGTATTTGTAAGAATAATGTTGGGTGTTTTTTAAGTTATATACAAAGAGCACTAAGCGTAGTTCTACAGAAACATTTGGCAGAGATTCCCTATGTGGGTTTCTTCTGGTTGAATTCATTTTGTGTTGTCTTGTGATCCTCTTCTTCCATTGTACGGCTGATTTCACCAACTTTCCGTGTCCGCGAATTGCTTGTCAATCACTCTCTGCTTTTGCTGCATAGTTAGGGTTTTTAAATCTTTTGGATTAACCGCTGGATTTACTGTAGCCTATGCTGGTCTGATCCGTCCGCCTGACCTGGAAAATTTCTCACTGCAGAGACGTCTTAACCATTGCTGGGAATTGGTCAGTACTAGAGAAGAGTGAATTTGAAGTGTAACCCTACTGAGCTCTGTGCCTATAGTATAAGGTCAAAACTTAAAACCTAAACTATAAAAAAAAAAAACAAAGACTAGGAAAAGATTAAAAACCCTATTGGATATTGTTTGCTGCATTTGTCCCACTGGAGATGTTTCTCTTCACTACCTTTACTGCAGACGAAAACAGAAGATAAAAGGCAATCTCTCCTAAACCCAGGAAAGAAAGCTGATATGCCATAGTTCAGTGTGACATTGTCTGCTCTACTTCTATCAGCACAAATGCAGTTTTAGAGGATTAAAAACTTCATTTAGCCCTGCTGCGGCCAAGCAGGTCACTTTCCCAAGTAATTTGGCAACATTTAATTACCCACTCAAATCTGGCCCCCTCTCCCCGTGTTATACTTGCCTTTCGGCGAATGGTCCTTCTCCTCTGCTGGTTTGGGTGTACTATCCATACCCCGTACAGCCGTTCAGCACAGCCCTACGGTATGGATTTTGAATTGCGCTCACAAATTGCGAACACTCATAGGTCAGCGAGGTAACCTAACCACGCTGAACAATGAGAAGTGCTTCTTAGCAGGGTTTTCGGTTAAAATTATTTTTTGTATCACAACAAATAGATTGTCATGAGGGACAAATAGATTGGGCCCCCGCTTTAGTCTTTGGACAAATAGGTTTTTTCAAAAAAAAATCACACCCCTGGATTAGATTTAATAAATTCAGCATTAAGATCACGTTTTACATCTTGTAGTTCTTTACAGATCAGTTTAAACAGAGAAATGAAACCAAACCAATCAGTGAATTCCTAAATGCTATCCAGCATGTGTTAACACTGTGATAAAGTCACAAAATCCACTCGGTTTACTTTTTTCTGAGTTTTCTATATTCCACTGCAGACAGAATCCAGGAAGTCCGGTGGATGGGGCTGCTTTCTGAATCTGTGCTGTGTAAATGGCTTGCTCTTTGTTTCTTTTAAGAATTCATAACTGCATTGGAAAATTGCATTTGAAAACCTATGTAGAATGGATCTGCATAGTGTTAATTTCTCTTCTCTTGAGCTACTCTCTTTGCAGCATGAAATGCTCGGTGATGTTTCCCCATGTTGTTATCTTTGTTATATTCAGAGGCTGAACACCAGCAAAACACGCCAAGCAAACAAAATCAAGATAAGTCTTTTCAGCCACTGTGCAAGAAAATTATTTTATCACACAAACTCCCCATTAACACTGAAGTGTCAGCACCAGGTCCACTTCATGTTTTCTTCATTTGAATATTATTGCCTATCTTCGCCGCACATTCAGCGATTCCAACCTCTGTAATTTTTCCCCTTACTAACCTTCTGCAGATGACTTTCAGTGACCCCCATTAATTCCCACTGTTTTGTTAAGGGGAGAAATGATCCCGCTATAAAACAATTAAGTCCCAACTGTCCATTGTGCAGTTTCTGCTTTACGTTTTGCTGTAAAGTATCCATTTTAACATACTCTTGTTTTTTTTTTCTACTTTGGTTAATTTGTCTGATATTTTCAACTTTGCCCCATTCACAATAATTTTTCATCCTTCCGGATCTGCTGCTGGGAGCAGATCCGGAAGGATGACAAATTATTGTGAACTTTTTATGTGCAAGCTACAACGTGAGGTCTGCATGGAAAACAGAAAGATTTTGCTATTTGATATTATTATGTACACTTTAAGATGGGAAGATGGTGGGCAGGCAGTTGACAGCAATGCTCACCCTTCAGGCGACCTCTAACCCCTAACTCAAGAGGACCAGTCACGATTGGGTCTATATAAGAATCAGAACCTTGTGGCCTTTTGGTATTCCTCTAAATCTTCATCTTCCGTCAGTGTGTATGGAAGTTTAAGGAGATTTTCAGAAAGCATTTTCTTCCATTATTTAACTGCGAACGCTCAAATAATGCTCTGTCAAAAATATGAATAGTCGCCGGTGTTAAGATTTACACCTTGCTTGTAAAATCCCAGCGACGGTCGTTACTCCGACCCCACAGTCAGCGCTTGCACATTCCAGGTAATTCATTAACACAAGACTTTTTATTGCTAATAAACAGAACGGCGATAAAGTGCGTGCCGGTAGACGATTTGAGTCTGGACGTTGGATCGCTTTGGTGATTCATCATTTGCCAGGTTGGGTTATTACTTTCGTAAAACATATTTATTGGTTCTGCGCCTATTTGAATCTATAAATTAACATCAGTAGAAGATGCATCCTGTAACAGCAGAGCTTGCTGAATTCTGAAGAATGAGTGGCATATAATGGGGTTTGGTGGCCCCATGTACCCTGTATAGTGCCATGGAATATTTGGGTGATATATAAGCTTCAGGGAGAATTGATAAATAATAGTGACCTGTCAGTGGCCAGATAAACGTTTCCGTATCGCCACCGAGATGGAGAGATTGCAATTTTGATTGTACGTGCAGCTTATTGCCTTCCGTTATCAGCCACCTGTATGAAGTGGCAGGAAGTAGTTGGGTTGCAGAAATGCATCGCACCCAAGGGACCAGAATTTCACCTGTTCTATTCACTCCTGATTGAACAGAAGGACCTTTTATCCATCTAATGCTGAATTATACGAATGGGACCGGATGTAAACCAACATTTTTGCACATATGTTGCAACTGCTCATTTATGCCTTAGCTTACTGAGCATTGTCGCAGCTTGTGCCTATGTTACAGTTATGCTCTCAGATGGATGAAAGAATTATAACGTAGCAAATAAAGGGTGTGACACTTGTGTTGGAGGGGAGTTAGGTTAGTGACTGTTTCACAGTGGAAAATATAATCTCTGTGCCTCTCTGCAGACATTTTCCTGATGCTGCACATGTTCAGTCAATAGTATAGTGAAGACTGGCACAGTAAAAAAGCCACTAATACAAATGTGATATTTCTGTTATAGGTGGAGCCTGGTGGAATGAGTCATCTGCTCATTGCTGCTAAGGTGGGTGCTCCCCACCTTAGATTGCCCATAGTGAAGAGCTGATGACACAAATTCATATCTATGTGATGATACATGTTTGGCTGAGCTAAGAGTTCCTGCCTGTGTGTTCTGCAGGTGGTGGTGGCACGCCATTGTGTTGTGTATGCTAAGCAAACTCTGCTTCAGAGGTGTTGGAAACCTATAGTTCTGACTCTGGTACCACCCATGCTGAGATGTTTCAGCTCCTCATATATCTTCTAGAAAATAAATAAAACTCCTTCACGGCTGGTCCTAACTCCTCATAATGGCCACAGCAGTAGTGCAGACCTGGGAACATAGCACAGAGATCTCACCAATACAGTTCCTGAAAGGTACCTGAAACTGTCAGGTGGTTCAAATCTGCAACATCCACCGAACATGTGTGTATCATTTTCTGGTGGAGTAACGAAGATCATTTATTAGTCTAGGTCAGAATATCATTGTTATGGCACATAGAGGCACCACAGGACATACACTGAGCCCCTGCTGTGTGGAAAATGTCAGAATTCCAACATCCGTTCTTCAGTCCGAACCATGCTCATACAGCCCGCTCCCACAGCGCACTTTGTATACAAACATGCAGGAACAATGAGAATATTGCAGTGATCACACAAAACCTCAGCCGAGGAGTCAGCGGGGGCTGAAAGGAGATAATTTAATTTCACAGAGAAGACTTTGTTCTCAGCCTGCTATATTCAAGACAAAAGAAGGGACAATTTGACGGCATGCGACCAGAAAGAGCCATGAGATGGGGCGGTGGATCTGGTCACATGACTCATCAGAATGCGT
The DNA here is from genome assembly GCF_000935625.1 of Nanorana parkeri. Taxonomy (NCBI): domain Eukaryota; kingdom Metazoa; phylum Chordata; class Amphibia; order Anura; family Dicroglossidae; genus Nanorana; species Nanorana parkeri. The sequence continues at coordinate 560,469 of NW_017307038.1, forward strand.
CACATTATTAGTAAAGTCTGCAGCATATTCTGATATTTTACGTTCATGTGCTTACAGGAGAGTACAGAGACTGCAGTGGGAATTCACTGAACAGTAGCACTTCTCTTGTCCAATATGCGTTCTTATTCTGTATGTATGTTTGTTGCACAGTACCACTTCTCATAGGCTGTATTCTGGATATAATTCTCAGTATCTGTTCTTATTTTGTATGTATGTGTGGTGCACAGTACCACTTCTCATAGGCTGTATTCTGGATATAATTCTCAGTATCTGTTCTTATTCTGTATGTATAGATGCTGCACAGTACCACTTCTCATAGTCTGTATCCAGGGTATAATTCTCAGTATCTGTTCTTATTCCGTATGTATAGATGCTGCACAATACCACTTCTTATAGTCTGTATCCTGGGTAAAATTCTCAGTATCTGTTCTTATTTCATATGTATGTGTGTTGCACAGTACCACTTCTCATAGTCTGTATCCTGGGTATAATTCTCAGTATCTGTTCTTATTCCATATGTATGTGTGGTGCACAGTACCACTTCTCATAGTCTGTATCCTGGGTATAATTCTCAGTATCTGTTCTTATTCTATATGTATGGACTCTGCACAGTACAACTTCTCTTGTATGGTATGCTGGAAGTGATTGTCAGTATCTGTCTTTGTATGTATCCGGTTTTTCTCCACTTTTGTAGTTTGCAGTTGAAAGTTCTGTCAAGCAATGGTTGGGTAAAACTTGATATCTGTAAATAGGAGTTATAATATCATTTCTATCCATACCTGTGCACTGTATGCTTTAACCAGAAAATGACGGCCAAACCATTTGTTAGTTTCCGATGCTTGTTATTGTCAGATCTCCTCATTTACCTTCTGGCGCTCTGTCGGTGGATTCATCTTTGTTTTGTCCATTTCATTTTCTTCGTCTTTTTTATTTGGTTGTCGTGCTCGAGTAAACAGTTTGCTCATAGCAATTTGGCTTTATTGACTGAGAGAATAAATTTGCTTTGTTTAATACCATGTGCGGAGTGTTTTGTGATTTCCAGACTTTTAATTGCGCTATAAATTGCTGGAACTTTGTGTCCTTTTAAAGCGTTAGTAAATTCATGCGGCAGGTGATGTGCGCATCTATAAAATTCATAATAAATACAGATGATGCAAGAGGCAGAGCGAGGATGTGGATTGGGGTGGCAGAGTGTTGTTCCTGCGGGTGAAATTTTATATTTTTAAGGCTCTCAGGTTTTGGCTTCTTTTTCTTTTCTTTTTATCCTCTTTTTACTTATTTGTAAAGTCCATTTGACTGCCTTATCCAACCTCAGCTAAATGAGCGCTGCATAGCAAGTGTCCTAATCCTGAAGAGCAACCACATTCAAGACCTAAAAGTAATTATTTGATCAAATTGATTTGTTATGTTGCAGACAGGCATCGGAATTGCCAACTGCCACAATGTTTGTATGATTGTTGTTAATGACCTGTATAATGTGCACATATTGTTGCTGCATTCAATATTCTCAGGCCATTACCACAAGGTATTTGCTCATATAGTTGCTGCAGTAAATATATACACAGGTCATTGCCACAGTGTAAGTGCCAATGTTGTTGTTCTAGTAGATATACTTGGGTTTCCATGGGGTATGTGTCCTTGATCATTGCCACAGGGTATGTGCCTGTCCTATTGCTCTAGTGCAGGGGAAGGCAAACTCCGGCCCTCCAGCTGTGGTGCAACTACAAACTCCATTGCAAAACACCAACAGTCAATGCCACATGACTGCCAGATGCATGCTGGGATTTGTACTTGCATCACAGCTGGATGGATGGAGTTTGCCTAGCCCTGTGTCTAGTTAATATACTCAGGTCTATGCCACAGGTGAGGTGTTGTCCTAATTGTCTCAGTCATTTTCCTTTATTGCTCCAGTAAATATGGTTACACAATAGTCACTGGTAATGTGTCCTTATCTGTGCTGCATTGATGGTGCCCACATGAAACGTGGCTAGAACACTGCCGCAGTATATGACAGTGGCATAGCTCTACAGGCCGATTTCAGGTGTTGATTCTGAAGGTGAAGTTATTTTTGCATTCACAAGTGGGACTGAAGTGTTAAATGGTAGAAAACAGCAGGGATTGAAGTTGGCAGTAATTATTTACATGAAGTTTCCCCACGTGTGTCGCACTCATTAAAAACTTGTAATTAACTTGCAGAAAACACAGCGTACAGGACAGCGTCCTTTCTAACACGATTTCAGAGTGGTTTATTGCCTGTGTTGCTCAGGCGGCTTCATTATAAAAACCATGTAGAACTGGAGAAGCAATATGATAATATCAGCGAGAAAAGAGGACCGGTGGTGCTTTGAAATAAAGGCAAGAACATCGCTTTGTGCCAAGATGTTCAGCAAAGACTCCAAAGCGTGGATTATCAGAAGACTGGTCTCACCGGAATTGATGGCGTTGTAGCAGAAAACTGAATTTCCAGTTTAATGGTCTCTCAAAACAGCTCCTAGACACCACAGGAATCTATTGAGGCGGTGCAACACAGCCACCCTTCTGCTAAACTCTGCAGAGGATTCCATGTACTTGTGAGCTCACATACAGAGGGGAAAGAACTGGCTCACATTTCAGCAGTATCACCTCTGGATGGAATTCTCTCCATTGGACCCCCGAACCGTTTTTCCCATCTCATTGCTCTCCTTACTCCACAGCCATCTTGGATCTTTCACTGATGAGTGATAAGCCATTAAAAAACCTACTATTAATAAAATCTCTATGGCTTTAACACTCATGCGCAATTTAAAAATTCAGAACATTATGAGCTCTTTGTGGTCTCTCCTCATTAGCCTGAAAGTAATCGGGGTGGGCACTGACACAGCTCACTTTGCTATGATTGTAAAGTGGAATTTTAACCAACATTTTTTTTTACATAGAGTTGGGCACGTTCCTCTTTTAGGCTTTTATGTCATTTGGGAGAAATTCCGGCTGTGTGGTGAACTTTACAGGAAATGATTGGGAGTCTCTCTAATGGGAGCAGAGCAAAAAAAGTAATGTTAAGTAGGGATGCTGATTGCACTGCCTAGCATGGAAATGCCCAGGAGAGGGAGACTCTTGTAGTCTGTGCATGAAAATGTATTATGGATTGTAATGTTAAAGGCATATCAGAAATTACTTTCAGGAAGTCTGAAAAAAATATACAACCCACAGCGGTTCGTATGTGAAAATCCGTGTACAGTTTCCCTAATCCTTATAAATATTCAGCTTGTCGGGATGACAGCTGCATTATTCAGCGCTTCTGATGGATCTGTATTTTCAGAAATTGTTTCCAAAGACGGTAAATATTTCTGCTCTCTCGGATTTGGATTTGGTCCTAGATTTTGTTTGAAAAGCAAATATTTTGCGATAGAGATGTATTGGATGCTGGAGGCTGGTCTAATTTCTGGAATCTTCTGGAATACTAATCCCTTTGTAATGGTAATGCTGCTGGACAATACTATTGGTCTTATCTGTGGTCATATTCATTGACTGGCTGTCATGCTGCTCCTGTTCCATCAATACTTACTGTACTGAGCAGTAGTTACTGATCTGGAACACACATGCAGATCAAGATTTTCATTTCATTGGCAGCAATAGTTTTTCCTTTAGTGACTCGTATTTGTAAGACCGTTGGGTCTTTTACCTACAGATGCCATAAGGGAGTGTGTGGTGCTTGCACCCCATGTTGCTGAGCATCCTTTAGGGACTGAGGGCTAAATAAGATGTAGAGAGTCTAGCCATTGAGGAAGTAAAGCCACTTAATTGGTGGAGCATACACTGTGTGCTATGGCATATCCAAATGTCCTATACTGCTCGGCACCTTTTTTCTTTGCTTCCCACTTGCAGAAAGATCTCTTCTTTCACAGCACGGCCTGCATGGGCATGAGGCCTTGTAGGACATCCAACCTTCATATCCTCAATCTGCAGATCTCTATAAACCTCTCAGGAGCTGTACAGCAGGAGAGACTTGGTGCATTATGTGAAAAACTTTCTTACAAAAAGTTTTTCTTTTTCAGACCTGCTGACAATGGAGTATCGCTGAGCGACAGGAAGAGTGAGGACTATCTGTAAATGCTATGATTGGCATTGATCACAGAGGGATCTTTGTGTAGTATGTTTGATGGCACTTAGTGGCTGGCTGTTGTAGCTTTTGAACAACTTGGAAGCCATTACACGCAATGCAATTCCACACTGCAGTGTATTCTTCCTGTCAGCAGAACACACACATACTGTATATAATATAATGTTATTATTATTACTACATCGGATTTATTTAGTGCCTACAGTTTGAGTAGGGCTTTATAAAAGTGAGAAAGTAGAGTTACAATATAATTCAATACAGGAGGTCTCAGAGAGCCATGCTCGTGAGAGCTTACACTCTAATTTGTAAATACTAATTTATTGGTGTCTTCTGTCCTTGCTGCTACTCTCCTAGGCAGATAGGTTGTAGTGCAGTTTGAGTTTTTCTAAAGTCTTTGTAAACCTGTCTATCTATGTGGAGCACCAAAACGTCAATTTTTTTCAAAGTTTTGCGCTAACTTTTGCCAGCCTTTTGTGCTTCTTCCTGCAGGGGGCAGCATTGTGCTGGAGATCAGCGTCTTCCCTGGGAATTAGCAGAGCAATAAATCTTAATATTCAGTAAAATGTTAGGAAAATCTGCTTTTATACCATGCCAATTGCATCTTCTCCGTCCACCGCAGCACTCTCTTGTCCCTTCTTTTCTGTGTCGCAGCCAGTTGGGGATGCGAGAAAAAATAAATATCTATCGAGAGAGAAAAAAAATTGTTATGAGAAGAAGCAGTGGAGATAAATTTATATAATTACGTGTGCCAAATTAACAGTGTTATAAAGACGAGTTCTATGTGGTATTGTACCAGCTTTATCAAAACATGTTAAAAGCATTATGCAACAATTTCTATAAATGTCCGATCGTGTGCACCATAATAATGAAGAACTTGTGCCAATGTTCTAATTTAAAGAAAACTTTCTAAATTATTCACCATTACCAGAGTGGTGTAATACTGTGTGAGGTATGATGGCGAGGATCAGAACTGCAGCAAGGAGAGGGGGATGTATCTGCACAGCAAGGGAGGTGCAGCAATACAGGAAGGAGGAGAAAATGTATGATGATTCCAGTAGAGAATTACCTCAGATTAATGCCAAAATTTATGGTGCTAAATTATTGTGGTGGCATGATGTGTCTTTAGCCAGTTTGGGAGTTGGAAGGTGTCTATGTTTCCCAGCACAGTGGGCTGTGAAGAGAAGCTCTGACTTGCCACCATGTCATTTCTGTTAGTTTGCCCCAAGTGATGGAAGACGCATCACTTTCTGATATTGGATGTTTTTTGTTTTTTTTTGTATGACAAAAAAGTTGCTTTGTTACGTCTCTAATCCAATCGGCAAGGTCCTGCGGAAGGACTGTCAGTGTCTTTGAAGAGACATCTTTATTCTTCAGCGGAATATGAGTTGTTCTTCAGCAAATGTTAATTATTTGCATCTCTCAGACCTGCCATCCAATCATTATCTATAGATCCGTGTGAAGATTAACGCTGTGACCTGTTGACGGCTTTATCGGACTCCTGTCTGAATTCTGTTATTGTCTCATTTTTCCCTGGAAAAGAAAACATAAACTGATTATCAGGCCTGGTACCTGTAATTAGAGCTGATGGTTGTTTCTTCATCGTGATTGACGGATTATGTCATAGAAGCCATTTCCTTTACAGAGAGAATATTTTAAAACCCTATTTGCGTATGATGCTATTCTGCAATGTTGACCAGGCATAGGGTGATATTCTGGGTTCATTGGAATGAAACGGCAATAGTTGACTTTGCACTGTGTCCTAGTTAGTGCCATTTTATTAGGTTGGCCAGAGTAGGATAAAAGCGGCTGCTTGGTGAGTTATCCTAGTGGGCACTTCCAATGGTCAGAAGTGATCATCATAGAGCAAGATAATTGAAAAGGTGTTGGGAAATCTTTGTAGCAGACAGCCAAAAACTGAGGGCTTGTTCACACCAAGCGCGTTCCAGGAGCAGAGCAGTTACAGACCGGAACTGCGTCCAATGTATTCCAATGGTATTTTGGGCTCTAGTTCACACCGCAGCGTTCAGTTCCAGAGCATGTATAAAAACTGCAGCAAGCCCTATTGGGAACAATGCAAACGCCCTGGAACGCACTGAAAGCCCATTTAAAAAAAAATAAAAAATGTTTTTCCAAAAACAGCCAGGAACGCATCAAAAGCGCGGAAAAAACAACGTATAACACACTGCACTGCGTGTGCAGAAACTCATGCAGATCTGGTCTGCATTTGGTGTGAACAAGCCCTTAGTCTTTGTTCACACCGAAAGCGTGTGCGTTCCAGCTAAGAAACTTTTCCCCGCATTTTGGAGCGGGAGGGGGGCGTGGCGGTGCATTAAATTCAATGGCACCACTTCCACGCCCGCAGTGCGATCGAACGCGTGGCAAGCCGTCGCCAGCGTTTCGTTCCACTGCAAACGCTAAAAATAGTGCTTGCTCTATTTTTTTGCGTTTGCAGTGAAACGCAATGCTGGCAAAGTTTTGCCACGCGTTCGATCGCACTGCGGGCGTGGAAGTGGTGCCATTGAATTTAATGCACCGCCACGCCCCCCTCCCGCTCCAAAATGCGGGGAAAAGTTTCTTAGCTGGAACGCACACGCTTTCGGTGTGAACAAGCCCTCAGTTAGTCGAAGGATGGCAAAATATGTAAATGTATGGACAGCTAAGATAACCAGGCATGCAGTGTAGCAGCTTGCAAAATGTATAAAAGTACCTAAAAGTATAATTTACTTTTGTGGGAAGTGGAATGAGCAGTTCAGCCACCACGCAAAGCAAGTTTCAGTTTGAAGTTTTGACAGTACTGAATAAACATTAGGTATTGTGCACACATACCTCATATGCAGTGTTTCATACCTCATAGAGTTTCATTGTTTTAACAGTTCTTAGTGGGGGGCAGGGAACCTTTTAGTTGTATGGCAGAAAATTAGCACTTTTGGGTAAAGGGAAAGTGCAAAGGAAACCTCTGCTCTGGGGACTGAGTTTGGGTCTCCCCTTCTCAGGGCAGCCTTCAGAAATTTCGGGGCCCATTACACGCTGAGCCAGTCACACTGTTATTATTATACATCTATATACCGCGATGCTATACAGAGAACACTGAGCCAGTCACATCAGTCTCTGTACAGAGGAGTTTACACTCTAATGTCCCCCCCCCCACCTAGTTACATCTGTACAGAGGAGCTTACACTCTAATGTCCCCCCCCCCCACAGTCACATTACCCGCTGGACGCAGGGCTTCGTGACCTGCTAGACACTGGACATGTGCACCTGCAAAAAATGTTTTTAATTTCATCTTGTTCGTTAGCGGTAGTCTGTACGAATGTTCATTTCCGTTTCATGTTCGTATCGTTCGTTTCATTGCAGCAAAGTGACATTAACATTTTTTTTTTTTAATTGTCACTTTGCTGCAATGAAAATTCGTTCACAACAAACAAAAATGCGTACAGACGACCGCTAACGAATTTCGTCCGGAAAACTTGTTTTTCCAAAACGAATCACACATGTCTACTGGACGCAGGGCTTAGGGTTAGTTCTCACCATTAGCAGTGCGCTCCGGTCCGATTCTGGCCAGAACGCACTGCCCACATTGCGGCCGGCTCATTTTTTTGCCGGGCTGGAGGGGCCGTGGCAGGACATTGAAGTGAATGGCACCGTAGTCACGCCCTCCGGCTGCAATGCGATCCCCCGCACGGGATTGCAAGGCACATTGTGCCTGCAGTGTGTTTGGGTGCGGTGCGATCAAAATAGTGCTTGCAGCATTTTTATCGCACCGCACCCAAACGCACTGCAGGCACAATGTGCCTTGCAATCCCGTGCGGGCGATCACATTGCGGTGGTGTGAACAGGCTTTAAAACGGTACCAAGAACACGGCTGCAGGAGCAGCCATATTCTTGGTATAACCACTTCCAGCCAAGCACGTACATTTACATGAACCCGCGAGAAGTGGTTATAAAAAAAACACAAACACACTCACGTAGCTTCATTAATTAACTTCCCTGGCGGTAATCCCGAGTGTGGCTCGGGGTTAATTTTCAGTACCATAAGTGGTAACCTGAGCCACACTAGGGAATACAGCGTAGCGTTTCTTACCTTAAATGAGATGTGGGCACTTGCCAGGTTTAAAGATGGCCGCCGCTACTTGCGGTGGCCATCTTTGAAAACCTAATGTGCAGTCAGTCACAGGGGGACACCGGGCACAGTTGCAGGGGGACACCGGAGACAGAGCACCCCAGGTGAGGATCTCGAGTGTGCCGGCCCCGGCTTCCTCTGGTGCTGCGGGGGCCCGGCTGCCTCCACCTCCTGCCAGTCACCTGTACGGTCGGCCGATACTTATGTAAGGTTTCCGGGCCCCTGACTTGACAATCGGCCGTACCCCCTGATGGCGGCCCTGCTCCTTCTGCACTATATACCATATAGGAGAGCAGAGTCTTGCAGTAAACTGGTTTGGAAAATATCTCTCAAACTCTCCCGTTTAGACTTTTATTGGCCAAAGAAAGAGAAAACACAAAGTCTACATAAATTAGTAGGGATGTCCCGATACCACTTCTTCAGGACCAAGTACAAGTAGAACATTAGAACATATCACATTACTAGAGACATAGATCATTCAGAGCATGAAGACATTTGAGCTCGTATATACAACACCTCTTGTGTGCTGCTCATTTTGCATTACAGTGTTCGGATTTCTTCTCGTACTCCAGAATAATGAGACTGAGGAGATGCTATTGATTCTTCTAGGAAAGATCCCTATAGGATCACAGAACAAACGTTAACATGGTACATCTGCAGCAGTGACGACTTGTGAGAAATGTTATCAAGTTTATAGTGCGCTGCATACTGACACTTGGGTGTCCTAGATCAATGACATACTGGCAACTAGGGCTACAGAACAATGGAACACTTACACTTGGGGTGTCTTAAAACACTAACACACTGACACATGGGGGTCCCAGGACAAGAACACGCTGACACTTGGAGGGTCCAGAAGAATGATACACTGACACTTGGGGGTCTCTAGATAATGACTGATTGACACTTGGGATCTCAGGACCATGGCACATTTCCACTTGTGGGATGTCACAACAATTGCACACTGATACCTGAGGGCCCCAGCTCATTGATACATTGACACTGTTGGTTCTAGAACAGTAACACACTGACACTTGTGGGTTCCAATACAATGACCCACTGACACTTAGGGTCCCAGTGCAATGGCACAGTGACACTTGGGGGTTCCAGAACAATGGCACACTGACAGTTGGGGTTCCAAGAACAATGATACAAAGACACTTGGGGGGGGGGTCATAGAACAATTGTACATTAACACTTGAGGGTACTAGACACCCTGTAACACCCTGACAATTCTGGAGTTTATAAAAAAGACACTGACTCTTGGGGATCCCAAACAGTAACACACATGACTGCTCGATTAGAACAAAAAAATTTAGGTGCCACCAAACGTTGAACAGTCCAAAGGAGTTTCTGTTGGTTATAATAAAAGCATCAAACTACCAATGTGTTTCGGGGGCAAACATAGTCAGTAATTGGGAGCCTCCTAATTGCTAACTGCTGCATTTGCCCGTGTATTTGTGGTCACTATCATTATAACTTTCCCATTCCCCCAGGGAGTTGCCTTTTAAATTACACCTGAAGCCTGATAAAGGGGGTCTGTGTTTGCCTTTGAAATGCCTCTTCTTTGTTTGCTGGCGCCTCCTTTTTTTTATCCTAATCGACTTCTCCGGGGCCCCCTCCTTCTCTAGGTGGGGTCCCTGTAGGTGTAAGTGCAGTCACTACAAAGCAATTGAGCCCCACAAAAGAAAGCCATATTGCAACCACGGGACCTTTACAATCAAAGATTACAGAACTTCTAACTCTTCCTTGCATCGGGTACCTGGCATTATGTTGGGCACTTGGAAGAATATCTGCCATTTTATGGAATATTGGGGCACATGGAGGGATATCTGGCATTTAGAGGAAAATGGGCACCTGAAAGGATATCGGGCACCTGAAAGGATATCAAGCACCTGGAAGGATATGAGGCACTTGGAAGGGGATCAGGCGCATGGAACGATATCCGGCACCTGGAAGAATAGTGGTTCTGCTTTATTCTGAATCTGGCGGCTGCGTGTTCAGTGAAATAATAAAGGTTGGAAGGTGATCTGCCTATTGCCCTGCAGCAGTAGGTTTATCCTTGCATAGCTCAGCAGAAGAGCAGTACCTTTTGTTGGAGCATTTCCCCCTCATGGAATGGTGGTGTCGGTGTCAGGACATTTTGTGCCCTGGGGTGGTGGCTTTCTCAGGTGACTGGGGAGGAGGAAGAGATGGATTGTCATAGGTTCTGCACAGTGAACTCTTCAGCTTGTTGCTGGAACAGGGTTAGCATCAGAATGGACTGTGCTTGTGTGACACTAAGGTGAGTGTTTTCTTACCATTAATATCTATACAGCACAACATTCTAAATCTAATTCTGAAATGTTTAACCACTTGAAGACCGGCATGTTAAACCCACAACCTCTCAAGGTAATTTTTCCTTATTTAGCGCTGAGTTACTGTGACTGACATTATTAGCCAAAACCTTTTTGTTTTTAGTTTTGGATGGAGGAGGTCCAAACAGGTATCTTTAGAAAATCTAATTGATCCAGTGACAACTGTAGCAGTATGGATTTGTCTTTACTTTCTGGACCAGCAACAAATAGCTCTGCTAAATAGCTCTGGGGACACAGACTGCAATAAAAAACCTGCAGGGGTTCTAATGCTGCATGAATGAGGTGTTGGGTAGTAAGTACTTTCCATATGTGATTGATTTCTAGAGGTCCCACCTTGTTCCATTTACAAGCTAATGGCTGTGCTTTGCGAAGGAGGAATGAGGGTAAAAGCCATTGTGACATCACACCTGAGATAATCTGGGATGCATCTTGCAGCCTGAATTGTGAAGGCAGCATAACACTTCAACACTCCATCCAAATTCTTAAAGCTTTAGATCTGCTTTATCTATGCAACAAGTTAGAACTTTTCTGTTTCTGGAATTGTCTGCTTTGGCAGGGAAGTTTCCAGGTCGCCTTTGTCTTCCTTCTGTACTGCACTACGCTGCATGACTTCCAGATGGAAATCTAACACTGTACATTCAGAATCCTGAGATTGCAGTAAAGAAAGGGAGCCCGTAGTTGTGGTCATTTTAAAGCATCACCAAATCAAACATCTACATTTACTGCCGGTGGAAATAAAGTTTCTACTGTCAGATACACTTTATATGTTCTCCTACAACTTTTACTACACAGGCTTACTTTCTTTTGTAGTTTCTGTCTCCTTGTCTACAATATTCCCTGTTTATTTCTATTTTACATAGTTGCAGCTCTGCAGTAGACCACGTGGAGTTCAGAGAGCAACGTGGTACAATCTGCCGACACAACAGAGAAAAACCTCTGCTGGAAGAGGTAGAGAGACACAAGTGAAAAGCACAGGGAACACCTGATAAGTAAAGCAAGTAGCAGTCACAGTAAAGGTAAATCAAAGTTATGTTAACTTCACCTTCATGCACTATTGATCTATTTATACGTGGAGTGCTACTTTTTGCTTTACCAGCCCCCTACAAAACTAGTATGATAACAGCTGAGGAAAGTTGGCGATGTCAGTGCAAGCTGGTGACAATTAGTCCCCCTTCACAGCTCGCATTGTGCAAATGCATGCCAAAGTGTGTGCTTTGACGCACGTTAAAACCGTGCACTTCACTTGTCGCACCATTACTTGTTAATGGCACCCCAAACACGGCGAGTCAAATGCATGTTTTTTTCCACGCATAGATGCGTGTCAAACGTGCAGGAAAAAAGGAAGGTGCTCGGAGGTGAATATGCTGCATGAGCTACTTGGCGCGTTTGTCGCGCGTGCAGCACCCATTGAAATCAATGGGCAACATACATCAAAGAATATGCACAAACACACATTCGCATTCCCGCATCGCGTAGTGTGAACGGGTACTTAGTGATGTCTGTGACAGTTGGTGATGTCTGTCAGTTAGTGACAGTTGTAGATGCTAGGGATATAAATGTAGGTGACAGTTGTAGATGCTAGGGATATAATTGTAGGTGACAATTGTAGATGCTAGGGATATAATTGTAGGTGACAGTTGTAGATGCTAGGGATATAATTGTAGGTGACAGTTGTAGATGCTAGGGATATAAATGTAGGTGACAGTTGTAGATGCTAGGGATATAAATGTAGGTGACAGTTGTAGATGCTAGGGATATAAAGGTAGTTGACAGTTGGAGATGCTAGGGATATAAATGTAGGTGACAGT
>NW_017307038.1:576391-595616 GCF_000935625.1 Nanorana parkeri
TGCACGATATTCTAATTATTCGAGTTTCACCTGTAATTGTAGGTGACAGTTGTAGATGTTAGGGCTATAAATGTAGGTGACAGTTGTAGATGCTAGGGATATAATTGTAGGTGACAGTTGGAGACAGTGAAGGTAGTGACAGTTGGGGACAGATATTAGCAGCAGGTGAAAATATCTGTTGTAGCTTTGCTTGTTAATTCAGCTCACATTTTGGAACATAAATTGTGTTCAGCTCGGTATTCAATAATAACGGATTCCAGTTCTGCGGTCAGCAGATTTCAGGCGTTCTGCACCAGGTATGGCACACAGTGACTGGGGCTGATCATTAATTAATTAAGGTTATAAATTGGTGCTGTTCTCCTCAATCCCTCACATTTTAATGTATCCTTTGTTACACGGTGGACAAGCTGTAGTCTGCTCATAGGACTTCTCTGCATTGTTTTATCAACTGTAGTGTCACCTGTGTCATAATGAAGGACAGCGAGTCAGATCTGTCTTCAGCCTTCCATCCTCCACCCCCTGCCTGCTTTGCTGACTAATGATTAAAGGAATTTGGAGATATTTAATTAAATTAATCCCAGAATCCTGTGGGGGAACATACTTTTATACCTGTTGTGTACAACTACCAGGACCACGCATCTTTCTTTGTAAGTTTGAGGGCAGATTACAGCATCATCCTTGGTGCTGAGGGCAAAATATATGGACAGGGAATTTTTCAAGACTGATGGAAGCCAATTAGAGTCGAGTTCCACTTGGAAGTGGTATTTTAGTTAAAGGGGATGTGGCTAGATCGATTTGCCTGCTGCCATCTTTATACCTCCTAGGAGTCTATCACTAAGGAGCTAAAACTCTTTCAACTATAATAAAACCACCTCAGCGAGTCTCACTTCATCTGCTGCATGATGTAAAATACATGTGTATCAAAGCAGTAAGATTGAATCTTTCTTTTTAAAGTTTTTGTAAAGGCAATCCCAAAAATCTGGAATGAATATATGCAGTAAAGTGAGGATGCTTTAAACATGTACAATATGAATTGTTTTTATTTATCAATTAACAACCAACAAATTTCATATAGAAAATAAAATTTTAATCAAATCATTACTTGGTGTGTCCACCCTTTGCCTTTAAAATGGCATCAGTTCTACCAGTTGGGCTTCATTCACAATTGCCACTTGCGTTTTTCTGCAGGGATCTGTCTGCAAAATCTATCATGCTCGATGCTTTGTTTATGCTTCTAATTACTTTAAATGATTCATGTTTACACACAAATGTGTTTAGATGCATCTGTCCTTTGTCCATTGCAGCCATCCATTGAAGTAGCCATGAGATTTTTGAAAATAAATGTGTCTTGCATTTACATGCTTTTTGGAACATATAGAAGTTCAAATCAATTCCTGGACGCACCCGACTTTGTTTTTTTCTAAGCGCAGCTAAGCTGACTGCTGATAAAAGCATCTAAACACAAGGTGTGAATACATCCACTGGAAATCACTAGATGCATATATATGCATTTAGAAAACTATTTTAAACTCATAAAAAAAATCTAATTGTACCTAATGTGAATGTAGCCTTAACTTGCACACAGTTACACTTGCACACAGAGGGTTTTCCTATTATATGGTCCAGTGCATAATAAAGGCCTCGTTCACACTAGCTGCAGTGCGTTCCGACCCGATTCTGGCCAGAACGCACTGCCTCGCATTGCGGCCGGCTCACTTTTTTGTGGGGCAGTAGGGGGCTTGGCGGGCCATTGAAGTGATTGGCACCGTAGCCACGCCCTCTGGCCGCAATGCGATCAGCCGCACGGGATCGCAGGGCACATTGTTCCTGCGGTCCGGTCCGATCAAAATAATGCTTGCAGCATTTTGATCACACCGGACCGCAGGCACAATGTGCCCTGCGATCCGGTGCGGGCGATCGCATTGCGGCCAGAGGACGTGGCTACGGGGCCAATCACTTCAATGGCCCGCCACTCCCCCTCCTGCTCCACAAAAATGTGAGCCGGTAACATTGCGAGGCAGTGCGTTCTGGCCAGAATCGGGCCGGAACGCACTGCAGCTAGTGTGAATGAGGCCTAAAGGCGGTTTACCTTTTAAGGTGCCCATACACTGGTCGAAATTCGCACAGTGTGTGGGGCTGTCGGCCCCCTTTCAGCCGGAATTCCTTGATCAGCTGATCAAAGGCGCCTGGTGGGAAATTTTTGATCGATCAGAGCCGGCAGCCAATTAGTTGCCCACTCTGATCGGGTATTGCATCTGTCAGAATACAATGTAAACCGCGATCGACACGCTGTTTGTGTTGATGGAGGAATCGGGTTGAACGAAAAAAAAATTGATAGGTGTATGGCCAGCCTTAGACCATGTTTTATGTTATAACCATATTGAGGATGTAAACTGAAACATGGTCACGTTGGCATGAGGTAGCTGAAAACCATTCAATGTAAAAAAATCTTAACCAGTTGACATCCGCGGTGTTAAACCCCCTTCCCATCCAGGATCTGAGGACAGCAACAATGCACAGGGTGGCCTTACTGCAGCAAGACAATCTCTCTCACGGAGAAATTTCAAGGAAGACAGGTGTTTTCAGATGTGCTGTCCAAGCTCTTCTGCAGAAGCACAAAGAGCAGACAACACAAAGGACTAAAAGTTTGGTGATTGGCCAAGGAAACTTAGCACAGCAGATAAAAGACTCATCATGCTGACCCTTTGCAATCAAAAGAAACTGAAACTGGCAAGATGCTAGTAACCCCATCTACAGTCTGGAGAGATCTGGTTAAGAGCAGTCTTCATGAAAGGCTTGTGGTTAAAAAGCCATACCTCAGATGAAGAAACAACGTCATCAACTCGCGCTTGCACAAAAACACAAGATCTGGTGTGCAGAGAAATTGCAGCAGTTGATCTGGACTGATGAGTCCAAATCTGAAATATTTGGCTGTAACAAGAGACAGTTTAGAGCAGTACAAGGATGAGAGTGGCTGCAGGCAACAGTGTAGCATGGTGGACGTTCCTTGCAGGTTTGGGGCTGTATTTCTGCACACGGAGATGGAAATTTGTTCAGAATTAATGGTCTCTTCAATGCTGAAAAGCACAGACAGATACTTATTCATCATGCAGTACCATCAAAGAGGAGTCAAATCGGTCCAGAATGTATTCTGCAGCAAGACAATGGCCCTAAACATGCAGCCACATTCAAAAGGAACCATCTTCAGTGAAAAGAACAACATAGAGTCCTGGAAGAGACGATATGGCCCCCCACAAAGCACTCCTCTCTAGAGCCTGTCTGGGTTACCATGAAGAGACCAAAGCAACTAAGACAACCCAAATCCATAAAAGATCTGTGTATGGCCAGTTCCTTTAAAAACTGTGTGCAAGTCTAGCTAGGAGGATTTATGCTGTTTTAAAGTCAAAGGGTGGACACGCCAAATATTGATTTGATTTAGGTTGCTAATTAAGAAATAAAAATTATTTTTACATATTTGCAGCTGCTCTGCTTATATTAAATGTTAATCCTACTATGAAGATCCTTGTTAGGGCACTTTTGTTAGTGACAATATTCTTTCACTTTCTCCCAATTGTACTCCTCTGTTGCCACCTTTTCACACTAGCTTCTGATGGGGACTAAAAGTGGCAATTGTATCACAGATTGAGGGGAAGTTATCAAAACTGAAGCAGCTGAGTGAATAACCCCCTAAGTGTCATTCAGTTAACATTTACAACTATTTTAAGGGTATCCACCCAAAACTGAAACATTAGCTCTAGGTGGAGTGGCACTTTCTTGGCACTGCACCTATGAGCCAGACATATAGCCGCATCCTCGGAAAGTTGACGTACAGAGGAGTTCTTAGGTTGAATTGTTGAGCAGAACATTCTCCTTGTAATGATCCCTTTACTTTCTGTCGGGGAGTACGCTGCGTTCTTACCTAATAATTATTCTAATCCCTGAGATTCAGAGTTAAATATCTAGAGCAGAGCTGAATTTAATCAGAAAAGAAAAACTCCTCTCCTGTTTCTGCACCTGTGAATGAACATCCCTTTCCAAAGTGTAGGGAGCGGCGTCTGCACAAGGAAGGCGGGAGCCGTGGCTAAGGAGTATACTTAAGCCCCTGGGTGGCCTACCACTGCTGATCTTTTTATTCAGACCTTTCATCTCTCTGCGCTGCTTCCTGCAGATCTGGAAATCGCAGCCAGATTTGTGTTTAACAGCCATCAGTACGTCCGTCATATGTAGGGCTCCATTTGTTGTTTGTGGTGTTCGGCCCCTTCAGATCGCTAGCAGCCAGATTGGAGCCAGAGAGTTTCATGGGATTCTTCTGGAAGCTGTCAACCGGAGTTTGTGATGAATGAAGAAGATTAAAACCTATTCACCAAGCTGTGTGAATTATTGTCACCATGTTCATGATTTCATCTCCCAATGATTTATCACAGCATTCAATTTGCAAACATATAAATATTGCCTTGGTACGGAACGGTTGTTGTTTCACACAAATCATTTCTTATAATTACTACTTTTATCTCAACTTTTATGGATTGGCTTGGTTTTCTGCTCTCCGTTACAGACGCTTCAATGAACCTGGTGGTATTGTAAGGAGGGTAAACATGGCTTGGCCTGAGTTAAAGATAGAGGTCCGTCTCCCCTTATCTTCAGGAATTTCCATCCAGACCCGTTATCTAGACGTACAACACTTCCTATAGTTAAAAAGAAAGCAGCATCAGTCTGAGTACCACCAGCACTGTAAAAAATAAGACAGAACTGAACCATAACAATGCAGAACACAGACCAGTATGAATGTATGCAACTTACATATGCTATGGAATACATCTTTTTTTAAATGAATGGAATTCCCAGTCATCTCCTCTCTTCACCCCAATTCTCTTCAGCTATGCCCCCCTATCCCTCTCTCTCTCTCTCTCTCTGCCTCCCCCCATTCCCGTCTGCCCTTTCCTTCCTTCACCCCCCTCCCCTCTGGTGACCGCATTAGGTGCGGCTAGTTGTGTAACTGTTACCATTAGATATGCGGAGTTATATTGTGTGTAATATAACAGATCTGTGCTCTGGGGGTCTCACGGAAGATTATTGCAGTCAGTAATTCTCATATAATTGTAGCAATTAGATTTCCTCTTCAGAGTCCGCCTGGCTCCCTGCGAACCCATTGTCAATGTTGGATTGTTTTGGTGCAGATCCACAAGTTCTTCTCTTATATATGTATATGAGATTGAACAATACATTGTGTGTCATCCTGTCTGGTATGTTAGGGTCTCCCACACTGATCTCTGACAGCCCCATCTGCAGCACCCTACATTTTTCTGTGCAATTTGTTTTTATCTGTATGTTAGAATCTTATTTTCTGTGCGTTTAGGAGGGGATCTGATCCAACTGTAATTCTGTGGATTTGTCATTTCTTTTCTGATTATTGCAATTCCACATGTATCTGAGAATAGCTGGACTTGCTGAGCTTAGATTTCTTGATGATCATTGTGTTGTATGATGTATCCATAATTGTTTGTTTTCCCCTTGACATTGGATGGTGCATATTGCTTAAAATTCTGCAGCAGCAAGACAGAAACTGATGTATAACTACAGTGACTGGCAGAACATTTCCAAACATATGACTGGCCATACAAGATAACAGTTTTTTTTCTTTTGCTCTCCTCTCTGTCACACACTGTTCTGTCGTCTTTGTGTTTTATATAGTTTGTATTGAATGTTCCTTATACAGCCACATAACACCCGCTGGCCACCAGCAAACAGACATAAACAACCACTGTCTCTGAATGCTGTAGCTGGAGAAACCGTTCCCACTGATATTGTTCATTTGGGAAAGGAAATATGTGTCTTTCTCAGGAAATGGTTTTCTCCGAATAACTCACTGTGGCTTTTTTTCTTGCAGTCTATTGTGTGTGAAATATTGGTCAGGTTGCAATCTATGAGCGCCGCCACTCTTAGGCCAGTATGTGCTGCGCCATTCCTCGTGCAGAGAATGCATTACCAAGTTCACATCACAACATGTGGGTCAGTGTCTTCTGTAATCATGTTATGCTGTCCATCTGTGCACCTGCCCTGTCACTTTGGCCTGATCGGTCTAGAAACTGTGTGTGAAATCCTAACCCTGGCTATATTGTAGTCCCCTCCTTGGCTTGTTAAAACAGATGTAGAACATGTGAGGGTCGGGCTGAGTCGTTTTACATCCCATTGTCTCTCCGCATACAACACAGGAAACGTCTTCCACACAAATCCTGACACCTCTTACCACTTTGAAGCTGGATTCAGTTCTCAGCAGGCCCCGCCAGTCAGTCCTGTCTGTATTTCATTTCAGAGGCCACAATAAAATATCATCATGTTTTTGTAGAATTTCTGTAATATAATCCGTGAGTGGGCAAACATTTTTTTACTTTTTATTGTGAAGTTTAACCACAAAGGTTATGGTGAGGTGGGCTAGGGACCAAAAAGCCTCTATTAAACCAATGTAGACTGAAAGCTCTGTTGGTGCGAATTGCCCAACCTGCAGTAATTGTCACCATATAGCAATCTGGAATATGTTATGTAAGGGTGACCATATACACTAGATAGTCACAAGATAAAATGGCCCATTCACACCTCGCCCCAAAGCAGTTCTAACACAGTTTGCCTTGTGTCTTGTATGTGCAGTTCACACACTGTGCTGCAGTGGTTTGCACTCCAGAAAAACCTCACTTTCTATCGTTCCCTTACCATCCTATTGCTGGCCATACACGTAACAGTCTGATTCATTGCTAGCATTCACCCTAAAGTCTTAAAGAAATTTCTGGCTAGGTGCCAAAAAAAAAAGCTGGCGGACCTAATGGCCTTTGGTGTCATTGAAAACGATCAGATTGGTACAGGAAAATTTACAGTTGGTAGTATGTTAAACAACTGCTTTCAACTTGTCATAGGACTGAATAGTCAATTGGATTAAAAAGTAAAATAAAATATCTATGTATGTCCGACATAGGGCTGATCTCACATGAGCAATTTGCAACAAACCCTTCCAATATATGGGCTCCCATAAATACTACAATGAGGATAAATCCCTTCTATCGCAAGATTGTGGGGTCAAAGTGATTCAGCCTCGTCCTAGAACACCCCCTGTACCTCCTCCTAAGGCCTGGTTCACTCTAGGGCTGCAACAACTAATCGACATAATCGATTATAATCGATTATTGAAAAAGTTGTCAACTATTTAGGATACAGCCGGATAGCCTTCATAAACGCGCGGTAAGAAACGCACGGCAAACGCACATATTCCGTACGCCCAGGTGTGAACCCAGCCTTAAGGCCATCTATTCAGTCTCAGCTGATTGTTGGGTAAATCATCACAGGAGAATTTGAACTGAACATTGAATTCAGTGGGCTCCAGCAGAGCTGAGCAATGCAGAGAGATTAACTCTCTCCTGGATGGCAGTGAAAACTTTCTTTACAAGAAAATGTTTTGTCAGTAAATGGTTGCAGATTGTAGGCCTCTCCGAGACTGTGGCCCCTCATGGGTGCTTTGATCACTCATTGACCATTTGCTGCCCTGGCATGTCTGCAGCATGTGGCTGGAGCAGTAAATAATGAGCGCACATGTTTGTTTCAGGAGTGTTGCATGTTTGGAGCCCCCGAGACAGCTAATGAGGGTCCTCACTTCAGGGGGCTCTGGCATGGGGGGTTGAAATACTCTGTATATGTGAAGAAGAGGATGATGTATACACAACGCACTGACACTTCACTCTGCTCCATTGTGACCAAATTCAGAAAATTCTCCTCACGTCGCTTTGCTGAATATACAGTAATTGTAAATGCGGCTGGGCCTCACAGCTGTATAATATATTTCTCCTGATTAATATCATATTGCTCCCCCATTTTTTTCTGTGTCCTGCTGTTAGATATTGCTGTCTGAGCTGCATTTTCTAGGACTGTCTGTATTGATAACGATCAAATGACGCTCTTCTATGACACATCTTGTCGCTACAGGGGAAGAATTGCTTGAAAGTGTCTGTGATTTGCTTTCTGCTGGTCATGTCTCTTAAAAAAAAAAAAATTTCCTTCAAACTTCATTTTCCAGTGCAGGGTTGCATCTGATTGGCTGCTGAACAGACAGCGCACAAATTTCAGCAAATGAAGCAAACTTTGTCGCTTGACCGGTGCAGACAGTCTCTCACCACATCGGCTAAAAATTTCCCACTGAGCTGTTTGGCTTTATGTATAGGGCAAATAATAACAATCTTTTTTTCTTTTTTTTTTTTACTGGATTTTGTTGATAAATAAATAACATACATACATACAATAAACCATACCAAAGAAAACTCACGTCCTTCATTGTTAAATACAGAGTGCAATTATGGCTGGTTTAAGCTAAGCAAAACATACATATATCATGCAAATACATGTACAATTTCATGTGAATAATATAGTCTCTGGTTGTAACCATCTGGGGATGATGCTGTAAGGGGTGAATAAGCCCATGGACCCCTCTCTGTGGAGCCCCTATTAATGTATATTAGTTGAGGCATTTTGTTTCTATTGCTACAACCACATACACTGTTTGGTTACTGATGACAGTGACTAAAAACCCTGAAGACTTGATTGTACCCATATACATTAGAGAACTGTCACCTTTACAAGGATTGTGTTGCTCTCTTGATGTAAAAGGAAAGGGGATCATTATTCTGATTTTATCTCGCACATCCCTGCTGCCCTCCTGACGTCTGCCTCTTAAGAGTTGGATGCATGGCCATCAATTGGATGTCCACATCTGATCGCTGTACGGATTTAACTTGGAAGTGTGATAAGCAATCTGTGCGGTTTGCTTTTCTTTGCTGTGTAGAGTGTAAGAGGGGAGGTCTCGCTGTGGGGTGTGAGTAGCTTCTCTCCAGCCCTCTCACATTACATTCTTCTCTTTCCCTGTCAACAGGACTTCTACCTACAATTCTGTTCAGAAGACCTTGTAGGGCTTCGTGCTGCACTTCTGACATGCAGCTGCTTGGCTGGACCGTTGTTCTGTGGACACAGCTAGGTCCAGGACAGGCACCTCCGGCCCCAAAATTTCCCAAAACTTTCCCCAACTTTTCCTTTCCTGTAAAACATAGCTTATTATAGGCGACTCTTCAGAGCTGTTGGAGCCCCAGACGTGGCTGAACTGTCCGCAGTGCTGAGTATAAGGTGGAATAATTTGGGATAAGGAATTCCTCTCTACGGACTCTTGGCAAGATCACCATGTCTGTGAGTAGGAAAAATTCAGGACGACGCTCCTATTACTACCGATTATTGGGGAGATCGCAGCTTCAGAGGCAACACAGTCGGTCGCGGAGTCGCAGCAGACCGTCCAAGAGTGGTAATAATTCTTTACAAACATATCGGGCAGGGATGAGTAGAGCTGTTAGCAGCTAATCAGATTCTTTGATTTTCTGGTGTTGGTTCAGCAAAGATGGAATTGGATTGATTGCTGCTTTGAATTAACTTCCAGTAAACTAGACAAATTGGGGGGAACTAATATAAAGTTAAGTTCTATTTCAACAGTTGTGGTTGCCCATAGCAACCTATCAGCTTATATCTTTCATTTTTTCCCACACAGTTTAGAAAATGAAAATGTAAAAGCTGATTGGCTGCTTTCCAGCTGAGACAAAGTTTAGTTCCAGACACTTTTTATTAATTATCCCCCACTGTGCCAAAGATTTTGTATCAAACTTTTTTAAAGGGAATTTAGGGGTTTTCTGGCATTAGAAAGGGTTGTTGGTGAGTGTGAAGAGGAAAACCGTTGAGGTTGCCTTAGAGTTGGTGAGTGTGAAATGTTCAGAGTCTGTCAGTTAAAGGAGGGGACAAGGAAGTATGGCTGGAGAGCGTCTGTGTGACATTCCATAATTAAAAGGGCCATGACACCTAACAGAAAAAGCTACTTTGCAAGAAAGGGCCACTGGGATCATTTATATCTGTGTTTTAAAATTTTGCACACCATACAGAAGAAGAATGTTTACATCAGTTTTGCTGCGCTCTGCTACAAAATGACATTTGTCATCATTTTTCATGCTATTATTAAGGTGCCCATACACTGTTATTCATGCTATTATTAAGGTGCCCATACAATCGTACAATAATCGCAAAGTGTATGGAAGGCGTGCGACCGTAATCCCTCAGGGGGGCGAGCTTGCGATAATCGCAAGTACGATCTGCCTGTCCAAGATGGGCAGATCGTAAGTTTTTTAAATTACTTTACAACCCTCGCAAGACAAAAGTCTTGCGAGGGTTGTAAAGTGTATGGCCACCTTTAGAGACGAACTCCGCTAGAACATTTACAGTCATCTGTTGAAATATGGGGTTGGAATAGGGGTTGGACCCCATCTTGTCTGGAGTAAAGTGAACTCATTGTCATGTTCAAGAAACCAGTTTCAGATGGTTTTAGCTTTGTGACATGGTGTGTTATCCTGCTGGAAGTAGCCATCAGAAGTTGGGTACACTGTGGTTATAAAGGGATGGACATGGTCAGCAACAATAATCAGGTAGGCTGTGACATTTAAATAATGCTCAATTGGTACTAAGGGGCCCAAAGTGTTGCAAGAAAATATCCCCCAAAACATTACACCACCACCAGCCTGAACCGTTGATACAAGGCAGGATGGATCCATGCTTTCATGTTGTTTATGTCAAATTCTGACCTGACTATCTGAATGTTGCAGCAGAAATAGAGACTCTTCAGACCAGGCAACATTTTTCCAATCTACTATTTTTTTATTTTGGTGAGCCTGTGTGAATTGTAGCATTAGGTTCCTATGCTTAGCTGATAGGAGTGGCACCCAGTGTGGTCTTCTGCTGCTGTAGCCGATTTGCTTTAAGGTTCAATGTGTTGTGCGTTCAGAGATGCTCTTCTGCATACCTTGGTTATAACAAGTGTTTGAGTTACTGTTGCCTTTCTATTAGCTTTAACCAGTCTCGCCATTCTCCTTTGACCCCTGGCATCAATGAGGCATTTTTGCCCAGAGAACAGACCATTCTCTGTAAAACCTAGAGATGGTTGTACATGAAAATCCCAGTAGATCAAACGTTTCTGAAATACCCAGACCAACCTGACTGGCACCACAACAACCGTGCCACATTTAAAGTCATTTAACGTAGTATTAAACTCTCAAACTTTTTTCTAGTAATGAATCCATATCCATGGGTGTGGAATTCGTATCGGCCGACGCCCGGGACATGTAGTTCCGGGCGCCGGGCAAGTGCTTTTTTCGCTGTTTTAGCCCTGCTACGGACAAGTATCGGGTTTTCCTAAAATGAGCACCGAGAGCGGCGCTGCGAGCGGGGGACGTGGAGCGCCGAGAGCGGATGGGCGGGGACGGAACGTGGAGCGCTGACAGCGGGGACAGAGCAGGGGCGTGGAGTAGTGACAGGCTCTTTCACCTCCCATAGCCTCTGTCCTCTGCGGCCGCTGCACGTTCCTGTCAGACTCACAGGAGTTCTAGCAACAGTGCCTGCTAGAGGTGACAGGTTCAATAAAGAGTACCTGTCACCTCCAAATGCTATCACACAGGGGATTGTTAACCCCTGTGTGATAGCAATACAGTTAAGTTTAAAAAAAATAGTTAAAAAGAAAAGGTGGTGTGCGATCCTTGACTGCCCGGTCATCGTGCACAAAATCGAGCGGATGGCTGGGTGGTCACGGAATCGCACACCACCGCCGATCGTGCTGTCAGTGCCATTATTTTCTAATGTCACCCCAGTCATGCCAAGCAGATTGCGCGTTTACCTGCTGCAATACCGCCCGGGCGATCACACACAATCATAGTTGAAAACACTGCGCGGTGCATGTCGTGAAAATAGGTACATCTACCTTTTTTCAGCGATTGTCACGCAGATGTAACCCCATACATGCGGATGCAACCGCTGGATGCAACCACACACGATCGCACGTCCCAGGAATCCCCAAGTCTGCACTAACCCTAAAGGGTAAATTCACTAGTAATTTAGGAAAATGGAATTACCCGCACAAATCTCCCTCCTGCTATACTTACCTTTTGGTGAACGGTCCTTCCCGTCCACCAGTACAGGTGTACTATCTGTACCTGTTCCATATATTCTGAATTTCGCTCGCAAATTTCAAGCACTCGTTGGTCAGCGCAGTCACCTGACAGCATTGACCAATGAGAAGCGCTTCTTAGCACCGCTAAATACGGTTTTGGTTAAAATAATTTCTTTTTGTATCAGGACAAGTAGATTGTCATGAGGGACAAGTAGATTCGGCCCCCGCTTTAGTGCTTGGACAAGTAGTTTTTTCAAAAATGTCCACACCCCTGATATCCAACAAATATACATTACTCAGCAAAGTATTTCTTTACATTCTTGCCCAATCACTTATAAGCATCATGTTTCTGAACAGCTGGCTCCAACTTTCTCAGTTTGGCCTCCCTGAACTTCCTGATAAGTACAAGATCACAAGGGACAGAGCAGTCTCCAGCAGCTATTCATCTACTAGCCTGGAAAGGGGACAGGGAGGAAGGGAGTGGCTTGCCTAGCTGTGTCTGTGTGTTTGTGGAGACGCACAGACCTTAGTTTAATATCACTTTAAATCACCTTTTTTCCCTGTTCTGATGCTCGTTTTGAACCTCCACAGATAATCTTGACCATGTCTACATGCCTAAATGCATTGAGTTGTTGCCAAGTGATTGGATGATAAGATATTTGCAATAACGAGCAGTTGAACAGGTATGCCTAATAAAGTGGACGGTGAGTGTATTTCCACTACTGTGCAGGGCTGAATTTCAGTTATGCAATACCCCGCCCCTCCCCTTCCAAGGTCACATTTGTCGTCACCTCTGACTTTTGTTGCCTCAGAGATCAATAAATCTTTTATAAGCCCATTGCCAACTGAAACTTTTTATTTAGTTGTAGATAGCATGGAGAAGCGCTAGGGCCTCTGCCTGGTTTTTATTGGCATCTTTGTTCATATTAGTAAGATTTTCCCTCACGTCTTGTCATGACAGGACGTGATTGGACATTTCTCCCAACAGGGACAAATAAAAACATTCTAGGGTAGAGAAGGGTTAAAATTTCTGACAATGTTTTTATTGTATTTGTTTGGGCTTGTGTATTATTGTCCATGACATTTTGTCCCCGTGACATCTGCATCCCTGATTCCTTGCATTTGTGTCAGAGATAGGAATTCAGGAAAAATGTTCCCAGTAGAGTCTGTTAAATATAAAAAAAATGTTCTGTTAAATATAAACTTGACAGCAATTAACTCTCTTCCTCCTGCCCTGATGGAGTAGTAGTGAAGGTTTCCTTTTAAATGTTTCTGATAAGTTACTTCACCTTTACAGTTTTAAGCTGTTTTTATATAGCTTATCATGATGACCTGTCTCTGTATAGCAGTGTCATGAGGACCTGTCTCCATATGTCAATGGTAGGAGGATCGGTCTCCATGAAGCAAGCAATGAATTTAATGCCCATGTGAATGAAGCATTTGTTCAGGGATAATAGCAATGCGAGGTGTGGGCTCTTTGTATGGAAACACTTCTTTCCCGTGACCTTGAACACTTTTGCAATGTCTGGAGGTCAAGAAAGGACTTATAAGTCAGAAATGAAAGGGTAACTCCGCTGTATGGGCAAGTGTGACTCTAATCTACAATCGTTTCCTTCCTTCTTTCCTGGCTCTTAAATGTGTCACTGTGTCCAGAGGGAGACACTCATATATTATTACAGTGTAGTTGGGATGTGGCTTTGTCGGTGGAATTCAGATCATTATCGTCCTTTTCTGCGTGATTATAACATTTGTTGTACTGCTCTCTGAAAATTAGATACATTTATGTGAAACCAGAATTGCATAAATACAACTTATCTGTGTTCTTGAGGGAGGCATTTAGGCCTTGTTCACACCAAGCGGGTTCCAGGAGCAGAGCAGAGCAGTTACAGACCGGATCAAAACTGCGTCCAATGTATACCAATGGTATTTTGGGCTCTAGTTCACACCGCAGCATTCAGTTCCAGAGCATGTAAAAAAACTGCAGCAAGCCCTATTTTACCTGCTCTGGAACGCATGCAAACTCATCAAAAGCGCATGCAAACGCCCTGGAACACTGAAAGCCCATTTTAAACTTGTTTTGTTTTTTTGTAACCAAAAACGTCCCGGAACGCGGAAAAAAACGCGGCACACACCACTGCACTGCGTGTGCAGAAACTCATGCAGATCTGGTCTGCATTTGGTGTCAACAAGCCCGGGAGACAAAACACTTTCTCCTGGAAAGGTTTGCTCTGCTCGAACGAGCACAGTAAACCTTTCTCTGCTCTGTTTTTTTTTTCTCCTGACATCGGAGCCGCCGGCTGCCGTAAGTCAGAAATAAAAAATAATCCACCATAGGAATGCATAGCTAGATTCCTATTGGCTATTTCACTTTGCAATAGCCAATAGCAAACTAGCTATTGCACCCGCCCTCTGCTGCGGCCAATCAGCAGAGGTGGACCTGAAGTTCTTCTAGTGATTCACAGCAGCAGAGGGCAGGTGCAATAGCTAGTTTGCTATTGGCTATTGCAAAGTGCAAATGCAGCTTTTTTCTCTCTTTAAAATTGGATTTCAGGTGCGTTCCAGTGCATTTGCATGCGTCTGCATGCATTTTGATGCGTTCTATTGCGATCCGATGCAGCTTAAATAGGGCAAGCAGTATTTTTTCTGACTGCATCGGAACGGACTGGTGTGAATAGAGAACCAGAAATCCAATAGGAAAGAATTGTGATCTATTTTTGCTGCAGCAGCCAAATTGAACGGACTGCATCACAACTACATCTGGTATGAACTAGCCCTAGAAGGTATTGCTCATTAGTAAAATGATTTATATATTTGTTTAGTTACAACCTTTAAGATACCCATATATGTCTCAAGTTTCAGCCAGAATTGGCTCCACCTGGCTCGACAAAAATTGGATTTCAAAATCGACCAATCAAATGCAGTCACTGTTAACCACTTGCTGACCGGAGCAATTTCTTGATATTTGCAAACATGATAAAATCTGAATTTTTGGCTAGAAAACAGCTTCACACAACGCAGCACCGTACAAGCGATCAGATCCTCCTCTCTATTCACATTTGCACCCTTAACCCCGCTTTGCTCACCTCTGCACCCCAAACCTCTCTTCTCTGCTTACTTCTACATTCCTTCTGCTCCTCCCTGCACCCCCCTTTTGGGCCTAGTTCTGCAACCCCTCTTTGCTCACTTTGCACCCCAAATCCCCCCTCTCTGCTTACCTCTGCTGCAGCACCTTTCAAGTGTGGTACCTGGTGGCAGGCAGGACTTCCAAGCCTGCTTCTGACATGTGGGGAGCATTCAGTGGTTCTAATAGCAGGTGGGACTTCCAGGGGCTGGATTTACATATGAATGTTTCAGAATTTACATATACACACTTTAACAAGGCAGGGCTGCCAGAGATAGTGACAGATTTAGCAAGCTTCACTGTGATCTCAGGGCACAGCCCTCCAGTGACAGGTGAACAAGTAGGCCTGCCCCAGTAAATCTGGGACCATTGGCAAGCTTGCTCCTGCCAAACCGCACCAAGCCAAATTCAGGTAGCGGTGCTGCTAAAAGTCATGCCTGCAGTATGTTGGTGGTGTTGAATGGCGGTTGTATTTGATCTCATGTCCATAGGTGTTCTTGTCAAACTCTGCTTTTACTATTCAGATGCAAATGCAGGCATTGGATTGCAAATGGCTATCAGTGTATGACGAGAAGGTTGCATTTCATTTGCTTTGCCTGCAGTTCAAATGCACCTCAATAGTACATTCTGTATCCAAAGGAACAACGCAGAACAAGTCAAATGTAGCCTTTGACCTGCCATGTGTACGTCTAATTAAGGTCAATGGGATTCTAATATCGTGAATGCACGTAGAATGTCAAACAATGCCTGTTGACATAAGCCCTTTATCTGCCAGTCTTTGAAAGTCACTGGCAAAGGCTCTACACTGTTCTGCAGTTTCCTAAGAGTCATGTGACTCTTCCGCACGGTAGGTGCCCAGAATTGGCAAACTTATCCCAGTATTATGCGGCATGTTTGACGGGAACTACCAGATAACAAAACCGTTTTGTACTTTAGGTGAGTCATGTGTTAGTATGAATGACTCTCTGGGAAGCGACAGAACGCAAGCTGGAGGAGACGTGCCAGATTCTATCAGGAAATTAAGCTGCAATTTTCATCTGTTAGATGGGAGTTCCTCTTTTACGCTCATGTGTTCTATATAAAGTTGTGTTTTTGTAACCAGATCAGCAAGATTTTTATCCATTGTGGCTAAAAACTGACCATTATTATTATTACTCAGGATTTATATGGCACTAACAATTTGCGCTTTTTATCTCTCACGTGCTTTTTAACACGTGAGAGATGGTACAATTACAATACAATACCATACAGAGAGATTAGAATATGTAAAAAAGGAGCACATTGCTATAGGTATACATTATTATAGGTAGGGATGCACAGATACTTTTCGAGTACCAGTGCCGATACTTGGCATTTTCATGAGAACTACCAGGGTTGCAGCGGTTGCAGCTGGGACCTGGCTCTGGCACTCCACCACTGTCCTGAAATCATTAGTCTGTATTGTTTTAGAAAAACTGTCACATGACAATAAACAAAAATGTATCAGTACTAGTACTTGTAAGTACTCGGCAAGTACCAGTACTTGTACTCACAAAACTGGTATCTGTGCATCGCTTTATTTATATTCATAAAAACAAAATCGTACATTAAAACAGAGATGTACAAATCCCACAAGCTCCGTGTGCTCCTTACACATGACAGCTGCCTCCTAATTTTTTAATTTTTCTCTAGTGTAGTCTTGGAGCTCAAAAGTATCGGTACATGTACTCGTACTTGTACCGAGTACTGTACTTGGTATCTGTGCAACCCTAATTATAGGCATACATTGTTATAGATGTACATTGCTTTAGGCTGGGTTCACACCTATGCGTATTACGCATGCACGTCTGTCGCGTGACCGTCACGCGGTTTTTTTACCGCGATTCGCGGTAAAAAAATTGCGCGACCGTCGCGCGATTCCGAAGGCTACTTGGCTGTATCCCAATTGAAAACGCCCTCCAAAACGGCCCAAAGAAGTACATGTACTTGTTTGGGCGTCAGCCGTTTTGTAGGGCGTTCAGACGGGCGGAAATACGGAAAGGTGTGAACCATACCCATAGAAAACAATGGGATTTTCATGGTTGTACGTTTTGTAGAGCGTTCATAGAGCGTTGAACGCCCGACAAAACGGAAAGGTGTGAACGGGGCTTTAAGCATTGTGTGAGGAGCACTGGCTGACACAGTGTTGATGTGGTGATGGGAGATGGAGCTGGGAGAGATGAAGAGAACCAGTCCAGTAGGGAAACTGGTACTGGAACAAGCTTGTCTGGCTGGGGGACAAAATCTTTGTTGCTGTATCATACTGCAATATCCCCTGTGAGGGAAGATCTTTTGTTATTCTTTTTTTTGTATATAAGTAAAAGTGGTGAAAATTTTAAATTTGTTCCACCCAGCTTAAATTTCAAAGTTAGGTGACCCTCCTCTAATGTTATAACTCTGGCGTTGTCGCACTGTTTTGGTATCCATGCCGGATTCTCGCTTTTCTGTCTCCATACCAGATTTCCATCTCTGTCCTATGTTCTTGGCTGTCAGCCTATTGGAGGTCACAGGGCCGCAGCCAATCTGCCCTCTTCCTTCCCTATTTTTGGGCTCAGATCAGTGCTCACCTGTTGCTCAACGGTTCAGTAACAAATCTGTTTTCTGCTGCCGGACCCTCCTGTGTTCCTTGTGATTTCCCTTGGATTTTCTGGAGTTATTCCTTGATCCCTTGTTCCGCTGGACTCCTTGTGTACCCCTCTGGATTCCCTGCTTGACAGTTTTCCATCCTAGCTGTTCCCTGTGTTCCTGTTTGCTCAGTCCCTTA
The DNA here is from genome assembly GCF_000935625.1 of Nanorana parkeri. Lineage (NCBI taxonomy): Eukaryota > Metazoa > Chordata > Amphibia > Anura > Dicroglossidae > Nanorana > Nanorana parkeri. Next base: position 594,299 of record NW_017307038.1, read on the forward strand.
TGTTCCCCTGTGGTAGTCGCTTTGCATTCACAAGGGTGATGTACAGTAAGTAGCCTGATCTGCTTGATCACTATTTGCTTTTGTGCTCCCTCACTTCAATCTGTGTGTCTGCTTTCCCTTTTAACCTGCCTGCTTCCTCTCAGTCTCAGTTTCACGAGTATGAGTACTTGTGAAAATGCCCAGTATTGGCACTGACTGGTGCATACCTACTTCAAAATATAATGCATTGCTGGGACTTGTAGTCCTGCATAGTTCGTGCTATTCTGCATTGCTGTATAACAATTATACAGCAATGCAGAATAGCACCAGCTGTGCAGGACTACAAGTCCCAGCAATACATTATAATAAAAATCAGCAATGCAGAATACTAATCCTCTTCCGCGTCTCGGCGGCCAGGGGACGGGTCTAAGTGGAGAGGCTCCTCTCCCATACAGCAGAATGTGCCTGCAGCACAAGCTTTTCAGATGAGCCAACCCTGTTTTTCCTGCATACTGGGGCAGGTGTTGGAGGCAGCATTACAACACAAGAGCTCCTTAATTCATTTTTCCACATCTGATGGTGATTGGCTGGATACCAAACAGGCCATTTACTGCCTAGCCCTGATGCCCTATGTACTGGGTGCTGTTGATTTGCACCCATCTACCAATTGAACCTTCATGTCTGAGGGAGGAAGTGTATAGAAATTACATACACTTCCATTCTGTTTCTTTTTTCAGTCGCTCCCTGGCAATAATGATGCATGACATTCCCCAACCAATGCCTTAGCATTTCCTCATATTGGCTGCCTTTGTAAATGTATTAGCATTTTCTGCTTATTGTGTAATTTGACCTTTATGGAATGACAAGCAACCATTGGCCAAGCTCGTGTAAATATCTATGTGGCATTTATGATACTCCAAAGGAAGTGGCCAGTACTCAGATGCTGCAACACAGGTTCGCTGTTAAAAACATTTTTGCCACAACAACCCTCACATAAAGATGTCTGACCTTACCTTCCCAAATTGGTGGCATATAAGTGTGGAGAAGACAGACTGGGGTTTGGTACTTTTGCCCTTGTTCTCTTTATCAAGAGTTCAACCTCCAGCCAGTTTTGTCCATAACTACATCTTTTGCCAAGCTAGCCTCCCTTCCTTTTGGAAACCTGCTTTGTCCATTTTTAACTCAACTTGACTCCCGATTTAGAATTGTTGATACATTGGAACATACACTTTTCACATTTTCTATTCCATTCTCATATTTGCATATCATTGTCAATGATTCTCATTATCGAATTAGTTGCTTCCGATTAGTTGATTCAGCACCCAAATGCTCAGCCAAC
>NW_017307038.1:595650-610874 GCF_000935625.1 Nanorana parkeri
AGATTCTCAATCCCCACCCCCCTGCCTCTGCCACCTCCTCCTCCTCAAATGTGTGCAGCCACTCTCAATCCCGCCGCCTCAACTCTGTACAGTCGCTCTCTCCCCACTGCATTCTTGTGTCATCGAAGATTTCTGTGAGAGATGCTAGAGCGGGGGAGGGTCAGGACGCAGTGCTGTTGGATGATCGCATGTGGCTTTTTTCTTGCAACCCTCCCATACAAGCCACATTTGTGGAGAATTTGTGATATTATTGTCACATGCACACAATGACCACTCTTTGTCATAAATTCCTGCATCTGCTTCAGAGTTGTTGTAGGCCTCTTGGTAGCCTCTTTGACTAGTTTCCTCCTGGCTCTTTCATCTAGTTTGGAGTGACGTTGTCAGGATCCAGAGCACCCCCAGGTGGCGCTGGAGCCGGGTCCTGCAGTTCCTGTGCTCGCCTGCGGGTGTCTCCAGCAGCCAGGGACTGTAAGGAACCTGCAGCTCCAGTACTCACCAGCGGGTGTGCCCCAGCTGTGAGTGATCATCCCATCACCTGGTGCTTCCTGGGAGGGTATTTAGGCCCTCCCTGCAGTCAGGAAGCTGGCTCAGTATTTGCGTCGCCTGCACTTGACTGATTCCCATAAACCTGAAACCCTGCTTCCTATCTGCAGACCTGTCACCGACCCGGCTTGTTACCCGACCACTCTCTTGGATCCTGTTCCTGTACCGTGCTGCTGCCCTCCTGTTAACGACCCGACTTGTACCTGACCACTCTCTTAGATCCTGTTCCTGTACCGTGCTGCTGCCCTCCTGTTAATGACCCGGCTTGTACCTGACCACTCTTTTATCCTGAGGCCTGCCATATATTTGCAGGCCTGTTACCCCTCCTTGTTGCTTCCCCCTGGCTGTAGGTGTGTGTTTGTCCCAACGGTGGGTTTATTACATCACTGCTAAACCTGTGGGGAGTTAAGGGGGTTTGTAGTTTTGTTGTTGTGTAGCAAATAAACTGTGTGCATAGAACCCTATCCTGTGTGGGCATATTAATTTGGTCATCCTGCGTGGGTACCTGCATGAGGTGTGAGGACGCCTGTGCATGGTACCCTGACAGACGTCCTGATCCAGTGAGGGTCTGTGTTTTACCAAATACCTTCCACTTCTTAATAGACTTCACTGTGTTTCTAGGAATTGATAAAGCCTTTGTCCCAGAGATCTTTTGACAGTGCCTTGCCACCCATAATTGATTGTTTGTTTGCTTCAGTTGGACTACCAGGGACTGAAATCCTCCAGGACAGCTCTTTTCATGCTGAGCTAATCAAAATGACACCCACATCTGATCACAGATGAAAGTCAAATGGCTTTGTGTGCCATTGAGAAGGTGATTAGCTACACCTGATTGAGTTTTAAGTCACTTTTAGTAGGGATGCACCGATATATCGGCCGAAAATAGCACTTTTGGCTATATGCCAAAACATATACATCGGTGCATCCCTGGTTTCTTTCCTCCCAGCTGGACGCTGCTCTGTGTCCCAGCGGGGAGGAGAGAAAGAGTGACAGCTGGCCGAGCGCTGCGGAAGGAGAGCGCTTTGAGCGGCCGGCGTCTCTCCTCCCACACCATTCAGCCTCTTATCACAGACCTGGCAGAGCGGTGTGGGGGCGGAAATAGCCCTTGCCGTCACAGGAGGCTGAGCTCTCCTCCCTGCACCGCCCCACCCAGCCTACTGGGTGGGCCGGTGCAAATCAGATTTTTTATTTTTATTTTTATCAAATTTATTTTAATAAAATGCTTTTGGAGTAAAAATCTATCTAAAGATAGTTGTCTATTTAAGATACATTAATAATTTAGTTTAGTCGGCATAAAATGGAGCTTAGTTATGTAGTATTAGGCCGTATTTTCTGCAATATTTACATTTTTGGTAAGCTCATTCAATGAATTCAAGCTCTGAAAGCAGAGATAACATGCACTGCATTGATGCATTACTAAACATTTATGTTTAAGCAAATACATGAATATCTAATGTAATGTTATTGTTTTAATTGAATAAAATAATTTGAGTAGTTCTCCAACTATGTGTGATTAACCTATTAACCACTTGAAGTCTGCGGTGTTAAACCCCCTTCCTGTCCAGGCCATTTTTCAGTATTTAGCTCTGCGGTACTTTGACTGACATTTTTTCCCTCATACAATGCTGTACTGAAATTAATTTTATAGCATTTTTTGGGGACAGATAGAGCTTTCTTTTGGTGGTATTTAATCATCACTGCGGTTTTTATATTTGACTATATTAAGGAAAAATTACCAAAAATGAAAAAAATAAAACATTTTATATTTACCCAATTTTTTGGTAAAATATAAAAGGCGGGGTCACGTCGGGTAAAAAGACACCAAACATGTCAAGCATTAACATTGCACGCACGCGCAAAACCTCAAATGAGTACTGTACCCAAAACTGGCCATTGGCGACTCTTTAAAAGCTTTTACCGCTCATCAGTTTAGTGTTATCAGTGATTGATGGCCCTAAAATGATTGCACTCACTCAGACGTTCGCGGCGATATGTAACATCTGCAATTGTCGTTTTCGCGCGCTGATGCATCGAGTGCGTATTTACGTTTAAATGTGCGTAAACGTAGGGGTGGGTGACTTAAAAATTTTGTGGGTTTTTAAAAACTTTTTATATGTGACTTATTTTTTTTAAACTTTTTTTTTACACTTAATGTTATTGCTATCACATAACAATCCCCTGTGTGATAAAAGGCACACCTAACATTTTATTCTCCTCTTTATGGAGACATTAGGGGTCTCTAAGATCCCTAATGTCACCTGGGGACCCCCAAAGAAGCTGATGAAGCAGAGATCAGCTTTATCAGCTTTTTCTCTCCTGGCTATAGCAGCCAGATGACTGATAGGTGAATGCGGAAGTGATGTATTACACATCACTTCCGCATTCACAATATGGAGTGAGTTCAGCAAGGAGGAAGATGCTGATCTCCCTCCCAGGCCGCAGATGGGGTAGCGGATCCCGGGATTGAAGGTGAGGGGTCAGGAGGGGGGGCGGCGGTCCTGCAGAAGGGGCGCAGAAAAAAATGCCGTCTCATTACGGCAACCTGCCCATGTGAGTCTGCCGCCCGTCCGTTTTTTCACATCGGGCGGACGGCAAGAGGTTAACCTAAAATCGGTTCTGATATCGCTGTTTTACTAACCTGACAGCTGATTATTCTAAAATAGGAAACCTTAATTTTGTTTGCAAATAATAACATTAAAGATTCTTACTACCAGCAAGAATGAATCCTTACATTTAAAGAGCACTTAGTGGGCATCCATTCACCTGCTGCCCGCCACATCCCTCACCTTGTTGTGTCACTGCCGCAACACCAGCTGTCCCATTAAAGTGAATGGGACTGTCGGTGAGTCAACAGTGGGTCAGAGTAGGAGCCGCTGCGGGACAGAGATGACAGTTGCTCTTTAAAAATTATTATTTAAATCGAGTTGATTCAAATCAAGCCTTTTTACTAGTGATTTCAATCAAATCCACCCTGCTCTTAACAATTGTTATTCTGTCTTTATTGGTTTCTCCAACTTCTTGCTATTAAAGAGCCAGTCACATACATAAGAGGAAAGGAGCTTCTGGGGAACAGCAGCGCCTTGTCACATGAATCTTTGCTGTACCACATCCCACTGGTTCTCCAGTGTGTGGCCGGCAGTGGAACAAAAATACATGCCTGAATTTTTGCAAGGCTCAAATTGGGCGTCATTAGGGAGATGAGGATAGCATTCGCAGGGATTTGTCTATCAGGATAGGTGGTTACAGAAAATGAATGCTGGGATGGCAGTTAGAACCACTTGACAGAAAAGCCATGTTACCTGAACGTTTTCAGTTCTGACTGGAGTGTGGCTTTCAGTGTTAAGAGGAATGTCAGTTCTCCTTTGTAATGTTCATGGCAGCCTTATAAGCACCTCATTAATCCCCTGTGAATGAAGAAATGGAGAGGAGGATTATTACTGTCAGAATACTGCTGCCGATTTAGAATTGTGGGAGCTCAGGCGCTGCTTTTCTTTAAATGCCTCTGGTGACCCAGTTTAGGAGAAATTGTGTGAAATTCAGCAGTTTCTCCACCATAAACAAACTCGAGTCCCTGGGTGCCTATTTATACATCCCAGGCGCATTTGCTTGAGAAACCGTCCGCAATAATTGTTCTCAATCGGAGCTAATCCCTTTCTAGCTTCCTCGCCTCCATGTCCAAGGAGGAGTTCCTTCCACTTCCAGACATAAGTCTCTTTGTACATAGAGGTGTTCTGATGGGGTGCCCAGGTAAGTATGGGCAGTATATGGACTGCTGCTGCTACTGTGGGCAGGGCCTCTACATGTGCTGCTCTTACACTGCACAGAGATCAGAGGGTCTAAACTAATATTTTCCTGATTTTTGACTTTGTCCTCTTTGTTAATAGAACTATGAAATACTTTGATATTTGTTTTGCATTTGGTCATTTCAGCAGCTCCTCATTTTAAGACGGTATCTGTATGGGAGGTGAGGGCATGATATGAATCGTCAATAGTAATGTCCTGACTTTCCACTAGGTTGGAGTGCTTCTTTAATATGAAGTCAGCAGTCCAAACATCATATGCAAAATTTCTGCCATGTTATGCTCCAGGGATGCAGCTCCTACAGGGGGACTGCAATCAATATTTAGCTATTTTTTCTGAGAAATACCAATTGTAGACATTTTCTTCTCTCTAAAAAGAAGTTTGGAACACTTTTTTTTTACTTTTCTGGTTAACGTAATCAGTTTCCTAGGTAACATCATTACTCTTTAAAGACTTTCCACCCATTTTTATCACTGTAAATGTAAGTAGTTATTTACTCCACCCTAAACTTAACATGTTCCTTTACTCTAAGTGGAGAGAAGACGCAGAAGGTCTTTCCTCATGGTGGCAACAGTTTGTTTTGTTATTCCCTGTTATCTCCATTTTACCTTTTCCCAATCCGTCAACCTTTCACTATGAACCAGCTCAACTTTCAGGCTAGGTTCACACCTGGGCGACTCCTGAGCGCGTGGCATTGGAACCCCATTGAAACCAATGGGGCCGTGCGGCAACCGTTGTGTGCACTAGCACACGATCGCGTCCCGGGTGTCGATCAGGTCTGAACCTAGCCTCAAACTGAACTTTCCCTGCCAAGCATTTCTAGATTGGAGGAGCTGCAAAATATAGAGCAGGGAGTAAGCTGATATTTGTAAATAGTACTCAGTGAGCTTACTCTGTGAATACATAACTTCCTCTGACTTTTAACTGACCAACCAGCAGGAAGGCTCTGAAACTTTGATGTCAGGATATGTTGGGTAGTAACTCTACATACAGTAATGGGGCATGCTGGGAGCAGGGCCGGTGCTAGTCTAATGTGCGCCCTAGGCAAAACCAACTACCTGCCCGGCATCCCCCCCCCCCAAAAAAAATCCATATAAAAATGAAAAAAAATTGCCAAGTTTGATTTTTAAAGACAGTACAGTGTCTATCCATAAACCTGCTTACAGATTTGATATGGCTATACACGCCCTCACAGATAACATACAGGATTCTACCATGTACCCAAATATTGAAGAACCTCTTGCTGTAAAACATTTTCAGTGTATAGCCAGTCACAAATATTGTACGAGGACTATCTGTACCCCCACTCACAGATATTGTACGAGGACTGTCTGTACCCCCACTCACAGATATTGTACAAGGACTATTTGTACCCCCACTCACAGATATTGTACGAGGACTGTCTGTACCCCAGCTCACATATATTGTACAAGGACTGTACCCCCTCTCAGATATTGTACGAGGACTATCTGTACCCCCACTCAGATATTGTACGAAGACTATCTCTACCCCCACTCACAGATATTGTACGAAGACTGTCTGTACCCCCACTCACAGATATTGTACAAGGACTGTACCCCCACTCAGATATTGTACAAGGACTATCTGTACCCCCACTCAGATATTGTACGAGGACTATCTCTACCCCCACTCACAGATATTGTACGAAGACTGTCTGTACACCCACTCACAGATATTGTACGAGGACTGTCTGTACATCCACTCACAGATATTGTAAGAGGTACACTATATTGCCAAAAGTATTGGGACACCCCTCCAAATAATTGGATTCAGCTGTTCCGTGAAATTTTCTTTGCTACTAAATATTCCACGGTCAACTGTTAGTGGTATTATAACAAAGTGGAAGCAACTGGGAACAACAGTAACTCAGCCACGAAGTGGTAGGCCACATCAAATGACAGAGCGGGGTCAGCTCATGCTGAAGCGCACAGTGCGCATAAGTCACCAACTGTCTGCAGAGTCAATAGCTATAGACCTCCAAACTTCGTGGGGCCTTCAGATTGGCACCACAACAGTGCGCAGAGAGCTTCATGGAATGGGTTTCCATGGCCGAGCAGCTGCATCCAAGCCTTACATCACCAAATGCAATGCGCAGCGTCGGATGCAGTGGTGTAAAGCACGTCACCACTGGACTCTAGAGAAGTGGAGACATGTTCTCTGGAGTGACAAATTACGCTTCTCTGTCTGGCAATCCGATGGACATCAAACAAACAACAGAGTTCGGGCCGTCTACTAGTTCGAGGCGGTCCAAGGGTTACTTTAACCACTTCAAGACCAGGTGTTTAGACCCCCTTCCTGGCCAGGCCATTTTTCAGTATTCAGCGCTGCGATACTTTGACTGACGTTTATAGGGACAGACTATGAATGTGATTTTGGTGGTTCACATGAGAACGGTACTTGCCTGACTGTTTGTGCCAAGTGCAAAGTTTGGTAGAGGGGGATTATGGTGTGGGGTTGTTTTTCAGGGGTTGGGCTTGGCCCCTTAGTTCCAGTGAAGGGAACTCTTAGTCCTGGTTCACACCTAGGCGTATTGCATATGCTCGTCTGTCGCGTGTTTTTTTAACCGCGATTCGCGGTAAAAAAAGCGCGCGACAAACGCGCGTTTCCGAGGGCTACTTGGCTGTATCCCAATGGAAACGCGCAACAAAAACGGCCCAAAGTAGTACATATACCTTTTCAGGCGTGGGCCGTTTTGTAGCGCGTTAGGGACATACAGGGCACTCACAGATATTGTACGAGGACTATCTGTACACCCACTGACAGATTTTGTACGAGGACTTTCTGTATTCCCACTCACAAATATTGTATGAGGTATATCTGTACATTGTGTCATACCAATACAAACACAGGAAATAAACATGAGAATGCCTAAACATTTGTAATTGCAACAATTGTCTGTGCAAAGTGGTGCATTATCTGTCAGAAATGCAGGGGGGGCCAATATTTTTGGCCATGACTGTATATCAGTACACCCAAGATCTGGTCATAGGGTTGTTTTATAGATCTCATATAAGGTTTATTCATATGCCGAATCACAGATCTCATATGAGAACTGGTCCTACACATGGTCACAGATATAATTTAAGGCCTGGTCATACTTCCGCTCACAGAGATGATGAATATGTTTAGTCATCTCAGGGGACAACCAACTCCTAATGTTTTGCACATATTTAATGACGGCAAATATTTATTTACCATTTCCCCGGGAATATTTATCACACATCTATTGTCTGTGATGGAGTTCCTCGACTTCTTAAACTCTAATGGCAAATATTTACCATGTACTGCAAACAAATGTGAAGTTTATTCCAACAAATGCTCAGCTTGGTCGAATGTTCTGTTCTGTGGTAGTTTTTCGTGTTATTTGAAGGGTTTTCTCTTTGGCTGGTAAAGTTTGAATATCTAATCTAGAGCTTCTGTGAAGTACTGCAGAGCCCCCTTAGCGGGGAAGGCAGTTCACAGCGGGATTAATAGCACACTTTCCCTCTCCTAAATAATTGATCTGCAGATTCAGAAATAGTTGGATCTCCTCCTCTCCTCACCTTTTAAATGGAAAACCTTATGGCTGGCTGTACTGCACAGTGGATTCTGTCCATACATTCCAACTTTCTGAGATAGGAAAGAGGGCCCCTTTTATGCCCCATGCACACAGGACAAGTGAGTTAAACAAAGGATACGTTTTTTGGGGAACACAAACAACTCTTATGCTTTTTAGATCACTTTTTCCTGTGTTTAGATGTTCCTGGGTTTAGACGCGTCTACAGGTGAAACTCGAATAATTAGAATATCATGCAAAAGTAATTGCAGTAAGTGCTGCAAAAGGGGCCCAAACCAAGTACTGAGTACATATGCATGCTTGTACTTTTCAGAGGTCCGATATTGTTCTATGTACAATCCTTGTTTTATTGATTGCATGTAATATTCTCATTTTCTGAGATTGTGGATTTAGGGTTCTTGGTGTTTTCATGAGCTGTAAGCCATAATCATCACAATTATGACAAATCACGGCTTGAATTATCTTGCTTTGCATGTAATGAGTCTATCTCATATATTAGTTTCACCTTTTAAGTTGCATTAGTGAAATAAATGAACTTTGCACGATATTCTAATTATTCGAGTTTCACCTGTACATGCGTTTAGGCACGTTTAGCTGTATAAAATTATGCTAAATAGTCCCAGGATCCAGAACATTCTTGTTTGTGTAAATGCAGCTAGAGTGAGGGCTGGTCCACACCATCTTCAGACCCAGTGCATTTTTTTCCTCTGTGAACCAGTGAATCCTGAACCCCAACACTGCACTGCCTCTCTCGTCTGTGAAGCAGTGAATCCTGAACCTCAGTGCTGTAACAGACTTCCTCCCCCGTGTGCCATTGAATTTTGCCCCTGTGCTACAAATGACTTTGGCAACTGCTACTTGCTTTGCCAATGATCTCCTAGCCTCAGCAGTATTCTGTCAGGTGTGTTAGAGGGACACAACTTAGGAACTGTTCTGCAGTGGAGCACGTCTCCCCTCTGGTGAACACCTGGTATTCGTAAAGCTGGCTATACACTATGTGAATCAAGATCCGTCCGAAATCCGCACAGTGGGTGCCGCTGTTGGCACCTGTTTGGCCGAAATCCCTCGATCAGTTGGTTGAAGGAGATGATCAGAAAATCTTTGAATGAAAAGAGCCAGCAGCCAATGACCTGCCAGCTTCGTTCAGGTATTCTGATTGCGGCCAGTGGCTGCCGTCAGAATACAAGGCAAACAGCAGTAAATTCTTCATCAAGCTTTTAAGCATTGATTGAGGAATATTTTCTTCGTTCAGCCCGTGGATTGAACAAAGAAAATATTACAGTGTATGGCCAGCTTTAAACTCTGTTACTCTATTACAACCTCGCCAAATGTCTAGACATCCTGATCCCTACATTTCTTGTCTCCTGAGCCTCTGATATCACTCTGTCTTCTATCAGTGCTTGGCAGTCCCAAACACCCCATAGGCTCCATTCCCAGTAAATGAGGTCCCCAATTTGTGACACGGGCTCTTTACTAATCTTTTAAGCAAAACCATTAAAAAAAACAAACAAAAAAACATACACTGGAACGCGTCAAAAACGTGCATAAACAGATTTTTGGGAATGCATCCAGAACTGCTCTTGCGATGCTCTGAACAAGCCGTAAATGCACCTAGAAGTTGCTAAATGTCTGTGTGCTTTCAGCCATAGCAAGGCATTGCATGCTTTCAGGTACACTTAGAAACGACCTCCAAAAGCACCTAGAGGCTTGTATTTTTAGTATGGGGCCTTAGCAAGAAGTATATAGGCAGAGGACGTAACCCTGAAGAATTAATTAGCAAAAATAATTGTGAAAATCCATAGATGCTTTTTTTTTTACCACTACTTTTCCTTTATACTGGCTTTTGAAAATAACAAATGCAATAGCTTAGAGGCTGGAGGGGTTTACACAGTAAAACACTTTTGATGATTACATAGTACATTTATAGAGCTCTATTTAGTCCCTCCAAGTAAAGGACAGTTTGAATGGTAACAGGTGCAGAAATTTCTTAGCATTCAAATGTTTTATTAGTTGATTCTTGACTAACATTGAACATTGATGTTTAGCCATTAAAGAGGAACTGAACTCTGGCATCCGTGCCAAGAAAAAGTAATATTACTTGTGGTCTCTGACTTACCATGCCCCGTTCTACGCAATGCCCCTGGGTGGAGGTAGCCATCTTGGTAGAGGCAGGGCTTTGCTTCCATATTTTAGATCTACCAGAAAGGTGAGCAGCACAGTAATGATATCACCGAATTTCAAATCTGCAGATCTACAGATATAGGCACAGGAGTGTTTAGGTACCTTCATACCAGGAAGTGCACTGCCATTTCAAGAATTTAACACAAAAGGTAAATTTTCAGAGTAATGCTTAGGCATATAACAATTCTTGAAGTCCCATATTATATAGCAAATCTTTACTTTTTTAATTCAGGTCCACTTCTTTTTTTTCTTCTTTTTCATAAATTAGTTTTATTGTTTTAAAATATGTAATAAAGAAAAATACAAAAAGATCCCCACAGATCCAAACCTTGCAGGGAGGACAGGGGGTAGTAGATGTAACAAAAGAAGCAGCAACAATATAGAAAAACAGGTCCACTTTAAATGTGCAGGAGAGAGAGAGAGATCACAGGAAATACATGAAAATAACAGTCCCAGGCGATCATGCTGCACATTTGGATTCAATACTTTGTCACTGACCAGGTATGCTTTAAGAACATTAAAGGGTGGCACAGTTTATGGTTTGTCTATAGGTCCCCATAATACAAAGTTAAACTCATGCTGGGACTTGTAGTGCTACTTTCCATATTACTTTACACAGATGTGTTTTTTAATTAATGTGCTGGAACATTGTGCGCGCCTGGCACAGAGCTTAATGTGCGCGCCTGGCACAGAGCTTAATGTGCGCGCCTGGCACAGAGCTTAGCTAGCTGATGTTGATTGCAGTGGTGGGCTGTAACCCTCACCATTCAGGTAGCCGGAAGCCCATTAATAGCAGCTATGATCCCCCTTGGTGGCGTGGCGGGTGTGAATACTTTTCGCTGACACCTCGCAGTTTATATCTTTGCAATGTTCTTTCTCTGGGGCACGTTAACCCATGCTGTGCCCTCCTTAATAAAGCTCGGGTGTCAGGCTCTCTCCCAGAAATGCAGAAATCTCATCCTTGGCAGTGAAAAATGACATGTGGCCTAAAATATAGCATTACCTCAGGCCCTGCAGTTGCCGTGGCAACTGGCCCCCATCTTATGATGAATAAAGCAGCTGCCATGGTAACTAGGCTAAAACCCATCCAGCCACTCACTCCCATTATCGTCGTTTTAAACATCTTTTAGTTAACTTTCTGTGCCGGCACCAGAGGAGGTGACTCTGAGACTGAAAGTGTTCACCGCAGGGGCCCTTTCTATCAAATTCTGCATTGTAACGTTTTCACAGGCTGGCCACGCCCACTGCACCACAGGAGCGACTAAAGCACAAATGCAGATCTGCACCTTCCCACCACTTTACATTTTTAACTCTGCAAGTTCAGAAAAATTCATCAATCCTTAAAGGAGAACTATGGGGTTAAGGCTTTTCCCCATAGTTCTCCTTAGGGTAACGGGAGGACACAAACTAGCGTCCTCCCGTCACCCTAAGCTCAGTATACCGCGAGCTACAGCTCGCGGTATACTGAGACGCCACAGTATACCGCGAGCTACTGCTCGCGGTATACTGAGACGCCGCAGCGGAAGCGGATCCCGACAATTATGTCTGGATCCGCCCAGCTGCGTGAGTGACAGCTGGCTCTGCCTATCTAGAGGCAGAGCCAGCTGTACCCGTTCCCTCCCAGTCCGATCCGCCAGTCAGCGCTGGCGGATCGGAGCGGGCAGGGGGGAATCCAGCCCCTCCCCTGTCACGGCAGAGAGCTGTGACAAGATCGAGAGGTGAGCGAACGCCAGTATGTGTTCGCTCACTTCTCGATCTACTGAGCCTACCTGTGACAGTCTCATTGTCACAGGTCGGCTAGAACTATGAGGTGAGTGAAAAGCACTTACCTCATAGTTCTCCTTTAAATGACATCACTTAATTGTAATGGAAAAGACATGGCGTTTGCCAGTGCTGAACACTGACAATTATAGTTGTCTGGCTGTCGTGCTGATCCTCTGGTGTCAGTATTTGAGAGGCACAGACCTGTTCTGACTTAATTTGCACTTCACTGGCTGCATGCTTGTTCCATGTCATTGAATCGGTATTTGAAGCCAAGATAGTATCTAATAAGCATTTATTTCCTGATACCCTTGCACATTGTATATCTGTGTCCCCATCCCCTGCATAATGCTGACCACACAGCTGCATCACGGGAGATCAATTTTCTTTTTAGGGTTCAGACCTGATTAGTTATGATCTACTAAAAGGAGGCGGGCCAGGCACAGGAGCTAAAATCCACATTACAGTTGTCACCAGAACAGGAGATGGGGATGTCTTCCAGAGAGGAAAAGAGCACACCTGTGACAATGACTGCTGTCTAGAGGTGGATTGCCCCTCATTTTAGGAGGCGAGATTTCTTCTCAATTCTTGTTAACCCCATGATTCCTAACGATTCCCTACTCTACACAAAACTAAAAATAGAAGTTTTAGTATTAGATATACTTTAAAGAAGAATTCTAGCTAGTATCCCTGCACTGAGAGGGTTAACTGCTTGTTTTGGTTTAGGGACCAGAATAAAGAAGATATGCTCATCTAATCCTTCGTCCTGCAGAAGTAAGCACTCACCTCTCTAGCCCTCCGCTTCACATGTGGTATGTCCCTCTGAGTCCTGACTTCTAATGCAGGTGAATGGAACTGCAGCGGGGCCTACAGAAATCAGAGAGGGTTTGTTTTACAGCTCTTTTACTTTTCTTAAAGGAGAACTATGGGGTCAGGGCTTTTCCCCATAGTTCTCCTTAGGGTAAAGGGAGGACACAAACTGGAGCGGATCCCGACGTAGATGACGGGATCCGCCCAGCTGCGTGAGTGACAGCTGGCTCTGCCTACCTAGAGGCAGAGCCAGCTGTACCCGCCCCCTCCCCCGTCCGTTCCGCCAGTCAGCGCTGGCAGATCGGAGTGGGGAGAGGGGAATCCAGCCCCTCCCCCTGTCACGGCAGAGAGCCGTGACAGGATCGAGAGGTGAGGGAACCCGGTATGTGTTCCCTCACCTCCCGATCTACTGAGCCGACCTGTGACAGTCTCATTGTCACAGGTCGGCTTAGAACTATGAGGTGAGTGGAAATCACTCATCTCATAGTTCTCCTTTAAGAACACTTAAATATTTAATGGGTGCACTTTTTAAAATTTTCTTGTAAGTAATAAAACAAAAATGGCATGGGCATTTAGAAATTATCAGTACCCGTAACACATTATTTCCTAGCACGACCTTTTGAGGTCTTATCTGGTAATTTGTCCCACTCTTCATGAGCAAACTGCTACAATTGTATTAGGTTTGATGGGTCCCATCTCCTAGTGTTTAGCTGTTACCATAAGTGTTGTATTGGATTCTTTCTGGGGTACTCTTAAATATATGTTTTGGACCATTGAGGCTAGGTTCACACAAGATGCAGTGCGTTCCAGCCCGATTCTTTCCAGAACGCATTGCATCGCATTGTGGCCGGCTCACTTTTGTGTGTGGGGCAGGAGGGGGCGTGGCGAGCCATTGAAGTGAATGGCATCGTAGCCACGCCCTCCGGCCGCAATGCTGCAAGCACTATTTTGATCTCACCAGACTGCAGGCACAATGTGCCTTACGATCCCGTGCGGCCGATCGCTTTGCAGCCGGAGGGCATGGCGGAACGCACTGCATCTGGTGTGAACCTAACCTTATACTGCTGGAGGACCCATGACCTGCAATTAAGACAGAGCAACACTCGCCATTTACTGCAGAATGCCATGGTAATCTCTTGATTTCATAGTGCCCTACACAGGTTCAGGACAGCAGGTGCTAGTGGCAGCATGACAACTTCGTAATGCTATGAAACCTCTTCTATGTTCCACAGTAGGAAACAATGACTTACAAAAAAAGCTCTGATTTTGTTTCATCTGTCCAAAGGACATCATGCCGGAAAGAGATGCTTTTTTAGCAAACTATTTTTTTTAACTTATTTTCAGAATTGGGGTCATCCTGGTCTTCTACCATGGAGGCAAATTGACATTGTTGTACCACGATATTAAGGGGTCAATCAGGATCTATTTTTAAGTTTTCCTTTCTCCCCCCCCAACCATTCAGGGTTTTGCTACAGGTGTTTTGCTACAAGCGATAGAGTGCTCAGGTTTGCACAGGGACTATTGAGAACTGTGGGATTCCTCCTGTGTAGTATTGTAGTTCTTAGGTACTCTGCTTTCTATGTTATAATAATTGCATTTTCTGCTAATGCTAGAGACTGTCCAATGGTGCATGCTCACGGAAACTGCAAAAAGGGCTTAGTGTTAATGAATACTAAGCTCCAAATCATTTTTCATTTGAATACTTCCTCTGTCTGTTGTGCAGGAAGTGATGGGAATTATTGGAAAAGATGACTACAAAATTAAGCAGCAGGTATTTATTATTGTTGGGGATCAGCGCCAATCATGTGATGTCACAACGTTGATACATTTGGCTTTCATTGGTCCATTATTGAAGTGAAGTTACTATTTTAGCCTTTTGGATGACTTTGAAATGAAAGAAACATAAATATTTCGGTCGCAGACTAATGAATTGGAGATTTTTTTACAGAAAGAACAGTTTCTACTTTTATTAGTTACTGTTGGGGAGCAGAAAAAAACCACATGAAATGAGACCTGATTGTTTAGAGACACAGCAGGGGATGCATCCAGGTTGCTGGATCCATTAGATTCAATTATGAAGTATTGGAGAAATTGCTCTTAAATCATGCTACAGAATCTGCATTGTTGTCTGGAAGAAGCAGTGGGAGGTTTTGGCAGTTTGATTGTTTACAATTAAATGCCAGATTGTTTTTACACAGTGGAGAAACAAAGTAGCAAGAATAGCAACTATTGCCGGGCCCGTAGACTTGTAGGGCCCAACTTAGTCTCAACATGGAAAGATTGTCACTGGCTGCGACATTTAATCTGCTAATTTATTTGCAGACAAATGAATGAACAATATCAGAAGGTGGAGTCCCCCTACAAGCAGTTGTATTACCTGTGAATCCTGCCAGCATATCCATTGATTTCCTACTTCCTTTAATAGGATGAAAGCACTGTTTGTTCTACAGTTAAATCACTGCAAGATTGTCACCACGTGGACAGGGTAGTTTTTACATGTGCATATATTTTTAGATGGACTTTAGGCGAAAACCCCAAAAAGCCCAACACT